>NW_026511299.1:0-39183 GCF_027579735.1 Bombina bombina | reverse complement strand
CATGTCAAAGCATCAGGGAGACACACACAGGGGTACAGGGAGATACATGTCACAGCATCAGGGAGACACACACGGGGGGACAGGGAGATACATGTCACAGCATCAGGGAGACACACATAGGGGACAGGGAGATACATGTCAAAGCATCAGGGAGACACACATACAGGGGGATAGGGAGATACATGTCACAGCATCAGGGAGACACACACAGGGGGACAGGGAGATACATGTCACAGCATCAGGGAGTCACACACAGGGGGATAGGGAGATACATGTAACAGCATCAGGGAGTCACACACAGGGGGATAGGGAGATACATGTAACAGCATCAGGGAGACACACACAGGGGGACAGGGAGATACATGTCACAGCATCAGGGAGACACACACAGGGGGACAGGGAGATACATGTCACAGTATCAGGGAGACACACACAGGGGGACAGGGAGATACATGTCACAGCATCAGAGAGACACACATAGGGGACAGGAAGATACATGTCACAGCATCAGGGAGACACACACAGGGGACAGGGAGATACATGTCACAGCATCAGAGAGACACACATAGGGGACAGGTAGATACATGTCACAGCATCAGAGAGACACACATAGGGGACAGGAAGATACATGTCACAGCATCAGAGAGACACACACAGGCGACAGGAAGATACATGTCACAGCATCAGAGAGACACACACAGGGGACAGGAAGATACATGTCACAGCATCAGAGAGACACACACAGGGGACAGGAAGATACATGTCACAGCATCAGAGAGACACACATAGGGGACAGGAAGATACATGTCACAGCATCAGAGAGACAAACACAGGGGGACAGGGAGATACATGTCACAGCATCAGGGAGACACACACAGGGGGACAGGGAGATACATGTCACAGCATCAGAGAGACACACATAGGGGACAGGAAGATACATGTCACAGCATCAGGGAGACACACACAGGGGACAGGGAGATACATGTCACAGCATCAGGGAGACACACACACAGGGGACAGGGAGATACATGTCACAGCATCAGAGAGACACACATAGGGGACAGGAAGATACATGTCACAGCATCAGGGAGACACACACAGGGGACAGGGAGATACATGTCACAGCATCAGGGAGACACACACACAGGGGACAGGGAGATACATGTCACAGCATCAGGGAGACACACACAGGGGACAGGGAGATACATGTCACAGCATCAGGGAGACACACACACAGGGGGATAGGGAGATACATGTCACAGCATCAGGGAGACACACATAGGGTACAGGGAGATACATGTCACAGCATCAGGGAGACACACATAGGGGACAGGGAGATACATGTCACAGCATCAGGGAGACACACACACAGGGGGATAGGGAGATACATGTCACAGCATCAGGGAGATACACACAGGGGTACAGGGAGATACATGTCACAGCATCAGGGAGATACACACAGGGGACAGGGAGATACATGTCACAGCATCAGGGAGTCACACACAGGGGGACAGGGAGATACATGTCACAGCATCAGGGAGATACACACAGGGGACAGGGAGATACATGTCACAGCATCAGGGAGTCACACACAGGGGGACAGGGAGATACATGTCACAGCATCAGGGAGTCACACACAGGGGACAGGGAGATACATGTCACAGCATCAGGGAGACACACACAGGGGGACAGGAAGATACATGTCAAAGCATCAGGGAGACGCACACAGGGGGTACAGGGAGATACATGTCACAGCATCAGGGAGACACACACAGGGGGTACAGGGAGATACATGTCACAGCATAAGGGAGACACACACAGGGGGACAGGGAGATACATGTCACAGCATCAGGGAGACACACATAGGGGACAGGGAGATACATGTCACAGCATCAGGGAGACACACATAGGGGGTACAGGGAGATACATGTCACAGTATCAGGGAGACACACATAGGGGGTACAGGAAGATACATGTCACAGCATTAGGGAGACACACATAGGGGGTACAGGAAGATGCATGTCACAGTATCAGGGAGACACACATAGGGTACAGGGAGATACATGTCACAGCATCAGGGAGACACACACAGGGGACAGGGAGATACATGTCACAGCATCAGGGAGACACACACACAGGGGACAGGGAGATACATGTCACAGCATCAGGGAGACACACACATACAGGGGACAGGGAGATACATGTCACAGCATCAGGGAGACACACACAGGGGGACAGGGAGATACATGTCACAGCATCAGGGAGACACACACAGGGGGACAGGGAGATACATGTCACAGCATCAGGGAGATACACACAGGGGGACAGGGAGATACATGTCACAGCATCAGGGAGACACACATAGCGGACAGGGAGATACATGTCACAGCATCAGGGAGACACACATAGGGGACAGGGAGATACATGTCACAGCATCAGGGAGACACACACAGGGGACAGGGAGATACATGTCACAGCATCAGGGAGATACACACAGGGGGACAGGGAGATACATGTCACAGCATCAGGGAGTCACACACAGGGGGACAGGTAGATACATGTCACAGCATCAGGGAGACACACACAGGGGGACAGGGAGATACATGTCACAGTATCAGGGAGACACACACAGGGGGACAGGGAGATACATGTCACAGCATCAGGGAGTCACACACAGGGGACAGGGAGATACATGTAACAGCATCAGGGAGACACACACAGGGGGACAGGGAGATACATGTTACAGCATCAGGGAGACACACAGAGGGGGATAGGGAGATACATGTCACAGCATCAGGGAGACACACGGGGGTACAGGGAGATGCATGTCAAAGCATCAGGGAGACACACACAGGGGACAGGGAGATACATGTCACAGCATCAGGGAGACACACACAGGGGACAGGGAGATACATGTCACAGCATCAGGGAGACACACACAGGGGGATAGGGAGATACATGTCACAGCATCAGGGAGATACACACAGGGGGACAGGGAGATACATGTCACAGCATCAGGGGGACACACACAGGGGGACAGGGAGATACATGTCACATTATCAGGGAGACACACACAGGGGGACAGGGAGATACATGTCACAGCATCAGGGAGACACACAGGGGATAGGGAGATACATGTAACAGCATCAGGGAGACACACACAGGGGGGGACAGGGAGATACATGTCACAGCATCAGGGAGACACACACATGGGGATAGGGAGATACATGTCACAGCATCAGGGAGACACACACAGGGGCACAGGGAGATACATGTCACAGCATCAGGGAGTCACACACAGGGGACAGGGAGATACATGTCACAGCATCAGGGATACACATACAGGGTACAGGGAGATACATGTCACAGCATCAGGGAGACACACACAGGGCACATGGAGATACATGTCACAGCATCAGAGAGACACACATAGGGGACAGGAAGATACATGTCACAGCATCAGGGAGACACACATAGGGGACAGGGAGATACATGTCACAGTATCAGGGAGATACACATAGGGGACAGGGAGATACATGTCACAGTATCAGGGAGACACACACAGGGGGACAGGGAGATACATGTCACAGCATCAGAGAGACACACATAGGGGACAGGAAGATACATGTCACAGCATCAGGGAGACACACACAGGGGACAGGGAGATACATGTCACAGCATCAGAGAGACACACATAGGGGACAGGAAGATACATGTCACAGCATCAGAGAGACACACATAGGGGACAGGTAGATACATGTCACAGCATCAGAGAGACACACATAGGGGACAGGAAGATACATGTCACAGCATCAGAGAGACACACATAGGGGACAGGTAGATACATGTCACAGCATCAGAGAGACACACACAGGGGACAGGAAGATACATGTCACAGCATCAGAGAGACACACACAGGGGACAGGAAGATACATGTCACAGCATCAGAGAGACACACACAGGGGACAGGAAGATACATGTCACAGCATCAGAGAGACACACACAGGGGACAGGAAGATACATGTCACAGCATCAGAGAGACACACACAGGGGACAGGAAGATACATGTCACAGCATCAGAGAGACACACATAGGGGACAGGAAGATACATGTCACAGCATCAGAGAGACACACACAGGGGGACAGGTAGATACATGTCACAGCATCAGAGAGACACACATAGGGGACAGGAAGATACATGTCACAGCATCAGGGAGACACACACAGGGGACAGGGAGATACATGTCACAGCATCAGGGAGACACACACAGGGGACAGGGAGATACATGTCACAGCATCAGGGAGACACACACACAGGGGGATAGGGAGATACATGTCACAGCATCAGGGAGATACACACAGGGGTACAGGGAGATACATGTCACAGCATCAGGGAGACACACACAGGGGTACAGGGAGATACATGTCACAGCATCAGGGAGATACACACAGGGGACAGGGAGATACATGTCACAGCATCAGGGAGTCACACACAGGGGGACAGGGAGATACATGTCACAGCATCAGGGAGTCACACACAGGGGACAGGGAGATACATGTCACAGCATCAGGGAGACACACACAGGGGGACAGGAAGATACATGTCAAAGCATCAGGGAGACACACACAGGGGTACAGGGAGATACATGTCAAAGCATCAGGGAGACACACACAGGGGTACAGGGAGATACATGTCACAGCATCAGGGAGACACACACGGGGGGACAGGGAGATACATGTCACAGCATCAGGGAGACACACATAGGGGACAGGGAGATACATGTCACAGCATCAGGGAGACACACATACAGGGGGATAGGGAGATACATGTCACAGCATCAGGGAGACACACACAGGGGGACAGGGAGATACATGTCACAGCATCAGGGAGTCACACACAGGGGGATAGGGAGATACATGTAACAGCATCAGGGAGACACACACAGGGGGACAGGGAGATACATGTCACAGCATCAGGGAGACACACACAGGGGGACAGGGAGATACATGTCACAGCATCAGGGAGACACACATACAGGGGTCAGAGAGATACATGTCACAGCATCAGGGAGACACACACAGGGGGTACAGGGAGATACATGTCACAGCATCAGGGAGACACACACAGGGGGTACAGGGAGATACATGTCACAGCATCAGGGAGACACACACAGGGGGACAGGGAGATACATGTCACAGCATAAGGGAGACACACACAGGGGGACAGGGAGATACATGTCACAGCATCAGGGAGACACACATAGGGGACAGGGAGATACATGTCACAGCATCAGGGAGACACACACAGGGGGACAGGGAGATACATGTCACAGCATCAGGGAGACACACATAGGGGGTACAGGGAGATACATGTCACAGTATCAGGGAGACACACATAGGGGGTACAGGGAGATACATGTCACAGTATCAGGGAGACACACATAGGGGGTACAGGAAGATACATGTCACAGCATTAGGGAGACACACATAGGGGGTACAGGAAGATGCATGTCACAGTATCAGGGAGACACACATAGGGTACAGGGAGATACATGTCACAGCATCAGGGAGACACACACGGGGGGACAGGGAGATACATGTCACAGCATCAGGGAGACACACATAGGGGACAGGGTGATACATGTCACAGCATCAGGGAGACACACATACAGGGGGATAGGGAGATACATGTCACAGCATCAGGGAGATACACACAGGGGGACAGGGAGATACATGTCACAGCATCAGGGAGACACACACACAGGGGACAGGGAGATACATGTCACAGCATCAGGGAGACACACACAGGGGACAGGGAGATACATGTCACAGCATCAGGGAGACACACACAGGGGGACAGGGAGATACATGTCACAGCATCAGGGAGACACACACACACAGGGGGATAGGGAGATACATGTCACAGCATCAGGGAGATACACACAGGGGTACAGGGAGATACATGTCACAGCATCAGGGAGACACACACAGGGGTACAGGGAGATACATGTCACAGCATCAGGGAGACACACACAGGGGTACAGGGAGATACATGTCACAGCATCAGGGAGATACACACAGGGGACAGGGAGTGTTACAGAAGCATTAGTTATTTTGTTGTGAAGAGCTTATTTCCCAGCAGCAATGCCTGAACCAGCAAGCCAGCGCCTAAGAAGGGCTCCAAGAAAACTGTAACAAGTTTCATTTCATAAAGAGTTAACTCTTTTTTTTCAGCTTTTAGAAACTATTGCCTAAATACACATTTGCTGGCCTCAGCTCTAAGTTTAGGGATAACCAATCCCATTGTCTAATCACCTCTGGAGCCAGACTGCTAATTGATAAGATGAACTTGTAAACTTGTTATCTTAAGTACTGTAATCCTATTGTGGCCTGTCAAAGGACAGTGCTCTCTATCTAAATGTGTGATGGGGGATTTTGTGCTTCCCCCCCTCTCCCCCTGGGAGTGCCCTGTGTGCATGTAACCTTAATAAAAAGCAGGCTGGGCATCCCAGTCCTGAGTTCTTGTTTGACCCTCAATCGCAGCGTTGACTCGTTTTTGTGGGCAGAAGGGTATCCTAGCTGTACTGCAGCTAAGGGAGATTATTCTATATTTGCGAGACTCATATAGAATACTATGGAAAGCAGCTTCTCCCCTCTTTAGCAATAGGGATCCAGGCTACTAAGCGGTCCATCTCTCAGCGAGACTAAGGGTAACCGTAACAGGGAGATACATGTCACAGCATCAGGGAGTCACACACAGGGGGACAGGGAGATACATGTCACAGCATCAGGGAGTCACACACAGGGGACAGGGAGATACATGTCACAGCATCAGGGAGACACACACAGGGGGACAGGAAGATACATGTCACAGCATCAGGGAGACACACACAGGGGGACAGGGAGATACATGTCAAAGCATCAGGGAGACACACACAGGGGTACAGGGAGATACATGTCACAGCATCAGGGAGACACACACGGGGGGACAGGGAGATACATGTCACAGCATCAGGGAGACACACATAGGGGACAGGGAGATACATGTCAAAGCATCAGGGAGACACACATACAGGGGGATAGGGAGATACATGTCACAGCATCAGGGAGACACACACAGGGGGACAGGGAGATACATGTCACAGCATCAGGGAGTCACACACAGGGGGATAGGGAGATACATGTAACAGCATCAGGGAGACACACACAGGGGGACAGGGAGATACATGTCACAGCATCAGGGAGACACACACAGGGGGACAGGGAGATACATGTCACAGCATCAGGGAGACACACACAGGGGGACAGGGAGATACATGTCACAGCATCAGGGAGACACACACAGGGGGACAGGGAGATACATGTCACAGCATCAGGGAGACACACACAGGGTACAGGGAGATACATGTCACAGCATCAGGGAGACACACACAGGGGGTACAGGGAGATACATGTCACAGCATCAGGGAGACACACACAGGGGGTACAGGGAGATACATGTGTGACAAAACCAATCTCGCCACTGTACATTGGAGGGCCTGTTATGGAACATTCTTTGGGCTGGAGGTACATGGGCTTAAGGATACCCAGAGACTGCATGGAAATATGGAATTTTATATGCTGGACACCCCATGTACTTTCATAACTCTGTCTTATGTCTATGTCACCCTGTATCCATAAATACAGGATGGGTACAGGGTGTGAGTGCCCCTTGTGGGAGCAATTGTGACTCTATAAGCCAAGTGGGCATAAAAGACTTTATAGCTAATAAGAACTGTTCCTATATTCAGTAATAAGATGTATTCTATGTATGTTTCAGATCTGATTGTGTCTCAGGAGTCTGTCTGGGTAAACTGATTGTGTCCTTGTGTGATTATGTTAACTAGACTGCCCAACATCAGATTGTCTGAGTAAACGTTCTTCCCTAGTTAATTAACTTAATATGTTAATCTGTTTTACCTGTGAATAGACAATTGTTAGAGGTTTGATGCATTGTTCATATGTTTGCTTTACTGTTAAACCAATGCCCTTTGTAACCTGAACCCAGGGTGTATAAATCTGTGTGCTGCCTTCAAATAAAGGAGACATTCTGTTTTAAACCTGAAACTGGCTGGGTTGTGAATTGCTGATTCCCTATGCAGGACATTGTTCATCTGGTATTAACCCTTGGTACACTGTTGGTACTGTAACATTGGTGGCAGCGACGGAATGAACCTTATCGCCCAGAAGAGCAACTACACAAGCCAGTAACCTCAGGAAGAGGGGGATTATTACAATACTGACTAAGATGGAAAAGAGAAAAGTAAATTTTGCAGCTTTTAAAAACTTCCTGGAAACAGAAGGAGAGATTGATGGGTACCTTGCGGATTTTGAGAGGCAATGTGCACTACACAAGGTACCCGCAGAGGACTGGGTCACGATATTATCTGGAAAATTATCCGGCCGGGCCAGAGAGGCTTTTCGGGCCATTCCAGATGAGGAAGTCAGGGATTATAATACTGTAAAAGAGGCTCTGCTCTCCAGGTATGCGGTTACACCGGAGGCATACCGGAGGCGGTTCAGAGACACTGTTAAATTAGCTGGAGATTCCTACCTTGAGTGGGCATGTAAGGTGCACCGCACAGCAGCTCACTGGATAGCGGGGTGCCAAGCCATATCTGGGGAAGAGGTGCTGCAGCTATTCCTGTTGGAACATTGCTTCGACAAGTTACCCGCAGGAGTTCGAGAGTGGGTTCGGGACCGTAAACCCTCCACCCTGCAGGAAGCGGCTCGCTTGGCAGATGAGTATACGGATGCCCGCAAACTGGACACTGCTACCACTAAGCCCCCTGCTAGAGTGGAGTACAGACCCCCAGTCACCCCAGCAGCTGCCAGTTACCAAACCCCGGCGCACCGCTATACCACACGGCCTCCGGCCACGAACTACCCTCAGAGAGCCCTGTTCAATTTGCGGTGCTACTCACAACCTATTCGGTGCTTTAGATGTAAGCAACTAGGGCACAAAAGACCAGAGTGTCCCCTAAATGCAGCGAACCAAGCGCAGTCCTGGAGAAGACCCGCCGGCGGAATCCCACGTAATCCTCAGCCTACGGCCCGCTACGTAGAGGCGCAAGAATGCTGGAGCATCCTACATGAGGCAGACCTTGTGCAAGCTGCCCATCGGAATAACCGGCAACTGGTTAAAGTGAATGGGAAGAAGGTCAGTGGTCTACGGGATACTGGTGCTACCATGACCTTGCTTCAAAAGAACTTGGTGTCTGAGAAACAGTACACGGGAGACACTGTGGCTGTGAGGTTAGCAGGGGGCGATGTGTTCAGCCTACCTGTTGCCAGGGTACATTTGGATTGGGGAGTGGGCGCTAGACCTGTGAATGTGGGGGTCAAGAAGGACTTACCTGCTGATGTTCTTCTTGGAAATGACTTGGCCCCCCTTGTTTCTGCCTACGCTCCTATGGGTCCCGCTGATGTTAACTCTGTGACTACCCGTGCCCAGATCCATGCAGCAGAGACTGACCCACCTGCTGCTAAGCCCCAGGACGATGAGCTCAGTAAATCTCTATCCGCTATTGATATGTGGAGGTCCCGTTACAATGCGCTGATGAAGGAGAAGAGGAGCGCAGAGGAAAAAGCACGTTTAGAACGTGAATCTCTGCTAGACAAGCTGCACCGACAGACTGCAGAAAACACCAGCTTGAGAGTGGGACATGAAACCTTAAAGACAAACTTAGCGACACTTGAGGAGAAGCTGACGCTGGCTCATAGTGAGGTGCAGCAACTCAAGGGCACCCTATGTCAGTATGAAGGGATTGTGGATACCTATAAAGAGCAGGTACAGAAAACTCGTAAAGAAGCTGATGGGATTTTGAAGGACTGTTTGGCCCTGGTCTGGGCACTGAGGAATTTGAACCCTTGTTTGTATGGACAGGAATTCTCTCTCATAACGGGAATCCAGATGGATTGTCCCAGCAAACTGACATGCCTACCAGGCGCTCTGGTGGTATATGGCACATTATATACCCTGGACAGCCGAGCATGACAAACCAGAGGGAGAGGAGTTTGATGGTCCTGGCTTGTTATGGGAGTCCTTTGCAGAGCCTGACTTTGGGAGCCCAGACTCCATTCCCCAGCGGCAGGCTGCGTTACAAGGGGTAGGGACAGTTGGTCCTGTCCCCCAGCAACACGGCTGTTTAGCCAAAGGGGAGACGAATGGTCTCCCCCTCCAGCAGCACAGCTATGTATCCAAAGGGGAGACAGTCGGTCTCCCCCTCCAGCAACCAGGCTCCCACCAGGCTACTTCCATGGTAGTGCTGGCACCCGGGCAGAGTACAGCTGGTCTCTGCCCACCTTGCAACCCACCAATTCAGCGTACCAGTCCCCCACACAGCTGTGGTGAGGTACCTGGACATGGACAAGTTTTCCCCGTACTCAGGTGTAGTAACCATTTATTGTGGGTGGGCTGTACTACTAATTGTGTTTTATGGGTGGGTTGCTGGACTAACCAGGGCACTGACCGGCAGGAGGTCAGATACCCTGTTAGTCTGTTTGGAAAAGGGGAGAGATGTGACAAAACCAATCTCGCCACTGTACATTGGAGGGCCTGTTATGGAACATTCTTTGGGCTGGAGGTACATGGGCTTAAGGATACCCAGAGACTGCATGGAAATATGGAATTTTATATGCTGGACACCCCATGTACTTTCATAACTCTGTCTTATGTCTATGTCACCCTGTATCCATAAATACAGGATGGGTACAGGGTGTGAGTGCCCCTTGTGGGAGCAATTGTGACTCTATAAGCCAAGTGGGCATAAAAGACTTTATAGCTAATAAGAACTGTTCCTATATTCAGTAATAAGATGTATTCTATGTATGTTTCAGATCTGATTGTGTCTCAGGAGTCTGTCTGGGTAAACTGATTGTGTCCTTGTGTGATTATGTTAACTAGACTGCCCAACATCAGATTGTCTGAGTAAACGTTCTTCCCTAGTTAATTAACTTAATATGTTAATCTGTTTTACCTGTGAATAGACAATTGTTAGAGGTTTGATGCATTGTTCATATGTTTGCTTTACTGTTAAACCAATGCCCTTTGTAACCTGAACCCAGGGTGTATAAATCTGTGTGCTGCCTTCAAATAAAGGAGACATTCTGTTTTAAACCTGAAACTGGCTGGGTTGTGAATTGCTGATTCCCTATGCAGGACATTGTTCATCTGGTATTAACCCTTGGTACACTGTTGGTACTGTAACAACATGTCACAGCATAAGGGAGACACACACAGGGGGACAGGGAGATACATGTCACAGCATCAGGGAGACACACATAGGGGACAGGGAGATACATGTCACAGCATCAGGGAGACACACATAGGGGGTACAGGGAGATACATGTCACAGTATCAGGGAGACACACATAGGGGGTACAGGAAGATACATGTCACAGCATTAGGGAGACACACATAGGGGGTACAGGAAGATGCATGTCACAGTATCAGGGAGACACACATAGGGTACAGGGAGATACATGTCACAGCATCAGGGAGACACACACGGGGGGACAGGGAGATACATGTCACAGCATCAGGGAGACACACATAGGGGACAGGGTGATACATGTCACAGCATCAGGGAGACACACATACAGGGGGATAGGGAGATACATGTCACAGCATCAGGGAGATACACACAGGAGGACAGGGAGATACATGTCACAGCATCAGGGAGACACACACGGGGGGACAGGGAGATGCATGTCATAGCATCAGGGAGACACACATAGGGGACAGGGAGATACATGTCACAGCATCAGGGAGACACACATACAGGGGGATAGGGAGATACATGTCACAGCATCAGGGAGACACACACAGGGGGTACAGGGAGATACATGTCACAGCATCAGGGAGACACACACAGGGGGACAGGGAGATACATGTCACAGCATCAGGGAGATACACACAGGGGGACAGGGAGATACATGTCACAGCATCAGGGAGATACACACAGGGGGACAGGGAGATACATGTCACAGTATCAGGGAGACACACATAGGGGGATAGGGAGATACATGTCACAGCATCAGGGAGTCACACACAGGGGGTACAGGAAGATGCATGTCACAGTATCAGGGAGACACACACAGGGGACAGGGAGATACATGTCACAGCATCAGGGAGACACACACAGGGGACAGGGAGATACATGTCACAGTATCAGGGAGACACACATAGGGTACAGGGAGATACATGTCACAGTATCAGGGAGACACACACAGGGGGTACAGGAAGATACATGTCACAGCATCAGGGAGACACACACAGGGGACAGGGAGATACATGTCACAGCCTCAGGGAGACACACACAGGGTACAGGAAGATACATGTCACAGTATCAGGGAGACACACACAGGGGACAGGGAGATACATGTCACAGCATCAGGGAGACACACACAGGGTACAGGAAGATACATGTCACAGCATCAGGGAGACACACACAGGGGACAGGGAGATACATGTCACAGCATCAGGGAGACACACACAGGGGGTACAGGAAGATACATGTCACAGCATCAGGGAGACACACATAGGGTACAGGGAGATACATGTCACAGTATCAGGGAGACACACACAGGGGACAGGGAGATACATGTCACAGCATCAGGGAGTCACAAACAGGGGACAGGGAGATACATGTCACAGCATCAGGGAGACACACACAGGGTACAGGAAGATACATGTCACAGCATCAGGGAGACACACACAGGGGACAGGGAGATACATGTCACAGCATCAGGGAGACACACACAGGGGGACAGGGAGATACATGTCACAGCATCAGGGAGACACACACAGGGGACAGGGAGATACATGTCACAGCATCAGGGAGACACACACAGGGGGTACAGGAAGATACATGTCACAGTATCAGGGAGACACACATAGGGGGTACAGGAAGATACATGTCACAGCATCAGGGAGACACACACAGGGGGTACAGGAAGATACCAGTCACAGCATCAGGGAGACACACACAGGGGGTACAGGGAGATACATTTCACAGCATCAGGGAGACACACACAGGGGGTACAGGGAGATACATGTCACAGTATCAGGGAGACACACACAGGGGGACAGGGAGATACATGTCACAGCATCAGGGAGTCACACACAAGGGGTACAGGAAGATGCATGTCACAGTATCAGGGAGACACACACAAGGGGTACAGGAAGATGCATGTCACAGTATCAGGGAGACACACACGGGGGGGGGGGGTACAGGAAGATACATGTCACAGCATCAGGGAGTCACACACAGGGGGTACAGGAAGATGCATGTCACAGTATCAGGGAGACACACATAGGGTACAGGGAGATACATGTCACAGCATCAGGGAGACACACATAGGGTACAGGGAGATACATGTCACAGCATCAGGGAGACACACACAGGGGGGGGTACAGGAAGATACATGTCACAGTATCAGGGAGACACACACAGGGGACAGGGAGATACATGTCACAGTATCAGGGAGACACACACAGGGGACAGGGATATACATGTCACAGCATCAGGGAGACACACATAGGGTACAGGGAGATACATGTCACAGCATCAGGGAGACACACATAGGGTACAGGGAGATACATGTCACAGCATCAGGGAGACACACACAGGGGGTACAGGAAGATTCATGTCACATCATCAGGGAGACACACATGGGGACAGGGAGATACATGTCACAGTATCAGGGAGACACACATAGGGGACAGGGAGATACATGTCACAGCATCAGGGAGACACACATAGGGGACAGGGAGATACATGTCACAGCATCAGGGAGACACACACAGGGGGTACAGGAAGATACATGTCACAGCATCAGGGAGACACACACGGGGGAGGGGTACAGGAAGATTCATGTCACATCATCAGGGAGACACACATAGGGGACAGGGAGATACATGTCGCAGCATCAGGGAGTCACACACGGGGGGGGTACAGGAAGATACATGTCACAGCATCAGGGAGTCACAGACGGGGGGGTACAGGAAGATACATGTCACAGCATCAGGGAGTCACACATGGGGGGTACAGGAAGATACATGTCACAGCATAAGGGAGACACACATGGGGGGGTACAGGAAGATACATGTCACAGCATCAGGGAGACACACATAGGGGACAGGTCATAGCAGTTATGTGTCATTTATACATAAAAGTATTTTGAATCCCATCCTACTCATTATAATGTGAACCCTTTTTCTATTTTGGGTGCAGATGCCACTCACAAGGCCCTGAGACTCAAAAGTTCAAATCTTTACCTTTGCAGGGATGTCCCACTGGAGTCTGTAGGGAGGTGGCACATCAGTTGCAGGATCCCCACGGCAGTTCCCATCCTCTGTGTAGCCCAAATCAAAGCAGTCAGTGGCCAACATGAACTGGTGGGAGGGAGGAAAGAAGTAAGGCAACAGCTAAAGATTAGAGCAGGTAGGTTGCGTTGGGGGACATACGTAGGGTATAACGCAGGAGGGGAAAGAACTCAGGTAGGCAGACCTGGGGGCAGGAGAAGTTTGTGAGACAGGGACTGAGGTCAGATAAGTAGTACTAAGGGCTGTAAGACAGGAGGAGACCGGGACTGAGGTCAGATAGGTAGTGCTATGGGCTGTAAGACAGGAGGAGACAGGGACTAAGGTCAGATAGGTAGTGCTATGGGCTGTAAGACAGGAGGAGACAGGGACTAAGGTCAGATAGGTAGCGCTAGGGGCTGTAAGACAGGAGGAGACAGGGACTAAGGTCAGATAGGTATTGCTATGGGCTGTAGGACAGGAGGAGACAGGTACTGAGGTCAGATAGGTAGTACTAAGGGCTGTGAGACAGGAGGAGACAGGGACTAAGGTCAGATAAGTAGTACTAAGGGCTGTGAGACAGGAGGAGACAGGGACTAAGGTCAGATAGGTAGTGCTATGGGCTGTAAGACAGGAGGAGACAGGGACTGAGGTCAGATAAGTAGTACTAAGGGCTGTGAGACAGGAGGAGACAGGGACTAAGGTCAGATAGGTAGTGCTAGGGGCTGTAAGACAGGAGGAGACAGGGACTGAGGTCAGATAGGTAGTGCTAGGGGCTGTAAGACAGGAGGAGACAGGGACTGAGGTCAGATAGGTAGTGCTATGGGCTGTAAGACAGGAGGAGACAGGGACTAAGGTCAGATAGGTAGTGCTATGGGCTGTAAGACAGGAGGAGACAGGGACTGAGGTCAGATAAGTAGTACTAAGTGCTGTAAGACAGGAGGAGACAGGGACTGAGGTCAGATAGGTAGTATTAGGGGCTGTAAGACAGGAGGAGACAGGGACTGAGGTCAGATAGGTAGTGCTAGGGGCTGTAGGGCAGGAGGAGACAGGGACTGAGGTCAGATAGGTAGTGCTATGGGCTGTAAGACAGGAGGAGACAGGGACTGAGGTCAGATAAGTAGTACTAAGTGCTGTAAGACAGGAGGAGACAGGGACTGAGGTCAGATAGGTAGTGATAGGGGCTGTAAGACAGGAGGAGACAGGGACTGAGGTCAGATAGGTAGTGCTAGGGGCTGTAAGACAGGAGGAGACAGGGACTGAGGTCAGATAGGTAGTATTAGGGGCTGTAAGACAGGAGGAGACAGGGACTGAGGTCAGATAGGTAGTGCTAGGGGCTGTAGGGCAGGAGGAGACAGGGACTGAGGTCATATAGGTAGTGCTATGGGCTGTAAGACAGGAGGAGACAGGGACTGAGGTCAGATAAGTAGTACTAAGTGCTGTAAGACAGGAGGAGACAGGGACTGAGGTCAGATAGGTAGTGCTAGGGGCTGTAAGACTAGAAGAGACAGGGACTGAGGTCAGATAGGTAGTGCTAGGGGCTGTAAGACAGGAGGAGACAGGGACTGAGGTCAGATAGGTAGTATTAGGGGCTGTAAGACAGGAGAAGACAGGGACTGAGGTCAGATAGGTAGTGCTAGGGGCTGTAGGACAGGAGGAGACAGGGACTGAGGTCAGATAGGTAGTGCTAGGGGCTGTAAGACAGGAGGAGACCGGGACTGAGGTCAGATTGGTAGTGCTAGGGGCTGTAAGACTAGAAGAGACAGGGACTGAGGTCAGATAGGTAGTGCTAGGGGCTGTAAGACAGCAGAAGACAGGGACTGAGGTCAGATAGGTAGTGCTAGGGGCTGTAGGACAGGAGGAGACAGGGACTGAGGTCAGATAGGTAGTGCTAGGGGATGTAAGACAGGAGGAGACAGGGACTGAGGTCAGATAGGTAGTGCTAGGGGCTGCATGACAGGAGGAGACAGGGACTGAGGTCAGATAAGTAGTACTAAGGGCTGTAAGATAGGAGAAGACAGGGACTGAGGTCAGATAGGTAGTGCTAGGGGCTGTAAGACAGGAGGAGACAGGGACTGAGGTCAGATAGGTATTGCTAGGGGCTGTAAGCCAGGAGGAGACAGGGACTGAGGTCAGATAAGTAGTACTAGGGGCTGTAAGACAGGAGGGGGAGGGACTGAGGTCAGATAGGTAGTATGTGACAGACCCTTCGGTCAGGACTGAAAGCGTTAACTTTATTTTCTAAATACAAGTTTGCTGGCATCAGCTGTAATTAAGTTAGTGATAAGCATTCCATTGTTTAATCACTCTCAGAGAGCAGACGCCTAAGTGATAAGGAAAGCCAAGAGTGTCTTGTGTTTAAAGTGTTAAGTAATGTAATTCTATTGTATCATGTCAAAGGGCGTTTTCCCCTTTTATCTAATGTACAACAGTCTTTCAACCCCCCATCTGGGGTCAAACCTGTATAAATACTAGGCATCTAGCCTTTAATAAATGACATTCTGTTTTTTTTTTGTTTTTTTTTAATTTATTTTTATTGAGGATTAGCTTAAATTCACAAATGTAATGCAGAACAAATACATTTACATAAATGTTAACTCGAATATCACAGTAGATTGTGTACATATAAGACTGTAGGTTTATATAAGTGTACAAACAAGGGAAAAAGCAGTTAAAAAGTGAGCAGTATTGTTTCCTGCCAGATTTACAGATATTCACCTACACAAAAAGTAACCAGGAGTAGACTGTACGCAATTTCTCTTTTATCCTCATTTTTATGTATTAGTAGGGATGGGTATGTTCCTGCTCCTTAGTTGGAAGAGGCTACTCTTGAGCCTTGACACTTCAATGTGTTGCTGTGTAGAGGAGGAGGACAAGAAACGAGAAAATATTGCCTTCCTAAGTACTGATAACGTATAGACTATAAACTCCCTTAATTATAACAAGAATTTATAGTGAAGCCTCCAAGCACACACGTTAGGGCACTTAGAGGCCCAATCTAGATCTTAGCGGCTTTAGAGAAGGCATATGGGAGATAGTTAAGAATTAGAGACTCAGCTGATTAGTAATATTGACCAGTCCTGCTGATCTAACTAGAGTAAATAGAGTCAGCACTGTAGTATTATGTAAAAGTAAGCAATTGGGGTTGCGGCATAGACAAGAAAAGCCGCGTATGTAGCCCACCTAGCCTAGGTGGTTCATTCTGTAAAAGGGGGGGGATGGGGTATGGGGGGTGGGGGTGGGGGGGGGGGGGTTGGGGGGAGGAGGTGGTGGTTTCTGAAAGCAGTGAATTACCAGTATTCTTATATGCCTGGGGTGGAGAGGATTAACTAGCGAGAATTTATGGTTGATTGGCCTATGCCACTTAAATTTGGACATCAGTAAACTTAGGGGGATTAAAGTTATAGTTATAGTGGGGCAGAATGAAAGATAAGTTTAAATAACACAAGGAATTTTAGTTCTGAAAGTCAGTCTTATGGAGCCTATAGTAATAAAAAAAACATAAGAAAATAATTCATCTTAATGAGGAAGCCAGAAGGTTATATAAATCATTCTGAGAACTTGATGTTACGGTGCCTGAATTGCATACACGCAGTATTTACACTAGTTTAAGACAAAGAGCAATTGCAGCCTCACTTTGTCAATGAGGATGTAGAACAGGAGTACAATGTGTCTTCTGTGACAGTAATATAACTTAAGAGATATTGAGTTTCAATATGAGGAAAACATGAAGCCCTGCTGATTGGATATGGGCCCTATATCCAACAGCAGGTTATTGTGTGCGTCAAAATAGAGAAGCCTACCACAGCGCAAAAGTTGGAAAAAAAAAGATAAATTTTAACCATGAGAACTAATTTAGTGAGCGTAATTATCTAACGTTTTAACTAGTAAATGTAATAAATTAACCTGAATACATTCAATCAGCACCTCCAATTTAGAGCATAAAACAATATTCTTTCCTCAAAAGAGCTAAATAAAACCAAATTCGTAGGGTATAATAGAAGCATTAACAATGTGGCAGCTATTAGATTCTCAACATGCCTATATCATTTAAAGCATATATGGTATATTGATTTGACTTGACAAGACATTGTATTGTAACACATAGAAAAAATAAACTGAACATTAATATCGATATCAACAGTGATCTTATCACCAGCACTTGCTCCAAAATACAGTATATATGTGATAGCAGAACTAAACCTGTTATATTATTAATGAACTAATACAAATTATGCTATACCCCCTCCTTTTTCAGTAAACAAGAAAATACTCAGCATTCCAGATATTCTCTCTGTAGGACCATTCCAGCTGCTGTATTTGCACTGGAAGCTGAACTATAATGTTCATATATTAGATGTTCGTTTGTGACATAGTCCCCATGGTGGAAAATAATGTCCAGATAGCAAGCGCGGCAACAAACATACTGTCTGAAAGGGAGCTTAGACTCACGGATGGACTAAACATCTACCCCGCTCCTGCCTTCCTCTGAACCATTACCCCACTCCGGACCGTAAGGCTGAGGGCTTTTCTGTAGCCAGCTGTAAGTTTAGTACCAGCATTGCAGGGCAAATGTCCCGACTGGCCAGATGATGAGGAGCGGGATAAGCTGAGAGACCTGCCAGCTCAAATTCCACTGTATGAGATACCTCGATTACCGCACATGGGCTCCGGTAAGTTATCCAGCCGACAAAAGTCCCCCGCAGTTCACGTGGCTCAATCTGCTCTGAAGTGTTCTGGGGAATATCTGGTGGTGATGTTTCACTAGATTTACTGTAGGGAGCTTGCGAATTTAAGTCTAACAGCTCCTCAGCTGTGACCGGCATATCACTAGCACACTGCCTTTCTGTTTCCACCATGTCGTGTGGCAGGGAAAGATGCTCCGATGATGCCGTCCAAGATGGCGACTTTCGCGGGGTAATTGCTCTTTCTGGGCACTTCTCCCCATAATTAGCCAAAATGCCCAGGGCAGCAGTACTTGCTGTAAGGGGCTTAAAAGCCTCGGCCATTGTATTCAGAAGGGCTTCGTTGTGACGGTCTAAGAGCTCCTTCATCTGATTGAGCAGAAGTGCGGCCATGGTGTCACACAAACAGCGTTCCAGCCGAAATTATAAAAACAGGACCCGCAGAAAGTTTAGCACTGCTAGGGTATACCTCAGGCAGCCTGAAGATAGTTCTCTTCAGGGATCTCCAAAGTGAGACGAAAATGTGCAAAATATATAATAAAACCTTTAAAATTGCAGGATGTTTTAGGAGCTCTAAAAGTATGCATCTTATCCTGGTGGTAGTTGGCTCCTCCCCCCCTATGACATTCTGTTTTAAACCTGAAATGTGGAGCCTGGTCTCATGTTGAGGGGGAAACTGATTGGGGTTGTGAATTGCTGATTCCCTATGCAGGACATTGTTCATCTGGTATTAACCCTTGGTATCTGGTTGGTACCGTAACAATTGGTGGCAAGCGACGGGAGAATCCTTATCGCCCAGAGGAGCAACTACCCATCCAGACCGAATGGGAATACCGTATGAAAGGCTAAAAAGAGCTACCCTTAAAGACCTGCTAGAGCAACGAGGCCAACAAACCAGTAACCTCAGGAAGAGGGAGATTATTACAAGACTGACCGAGATGGACGGAGTACCAGGGCACGAAGGAACCAATGAGCCCAGCATGTCAGACAGAACCCCCGAAGAAGAAAGCTTTGACCGGGCGGTCAAAATAAGACTGGCACATTATGGCCCCAACCCATCTGCGGACATTATCGACCGGGTCATAGCAGCTGTGGAGGCCAACCTACTTCGCCAAAGCGGCGCTGCAGCAGCCCAAGTCACCGCAACTCCAGTGGAAAAGAGAAAAGTGCATTTTACCGCTTTTAAAAACTTCCTGGAAACAGAAGGAGAGATTGATGGGTACCTTGCGGATTTTGAGAGGCAATGTGCACTACACCAGGTGCCCGATATTGTCCGGAAAATTATCCGGCCGGGCCAGTGAGGCTTTTCGGGCCATTCCAGATGAGGAAGTCGGGTATTATAATACTGTAAAAGAGGCTCTGCTCTCCAGGTATGCGGTTACACCGGAGGCATACCGGAGGCGGTTCAGAGACACTGTTAAATTGGCTGGTGATTCCTACATTGAGTGGGCATGTAAGGTGCACCGCACAGCATCTCACTGGATGGCGGGGTGCCAAGCCGTGTCTGGGGAAGAGGTGCTGCAGCTATTCCTGTTGGAACATTGCTTTGACAAGTTATCAGCAGGAGTTAGAGAGTGGGTTAGGGACCGTAAACCCTTCACCCTGCATGAAGCGGCTCGCCTGGCAGATGAGAGGATCCAGCGATCCTTTCATGTGAACATGCTGAAGGAGTATCAGGAGAGGCCAGAGGATGTAGCTGCAGTATGTGCCCCTGCTGCAGACGACTCAGAGAATTTACCCCTACCCAACTTATTAGAGAAGGACCCCCAGACTGACCTCACTAGTCTTGTGCAGCTAGGGGACCGGTTAAACCCTACCGAGAGGGTACAGGCAAGACAGCTCCTGTGGGAGAAGCAGGCGACGTTCTCCCAAGAGCCCAGCTACACTACTCTAGCTGTACATAAGGTAGAGACCCCTGGACAGAATCCCCTGCGACAGCCTCCCTACCATATACCCGAAGCAGTCCGAGAAGGAATGCGGAAGGAGATACAGGAGATGGCTCGGATGGGAGTGATCGAGCACTCCGATAGTCCTTGGGCTTCACCTGTAGTCCTGGTACCTAAGAAAGATGGAACCACCCGGTTCTGTGTGGACTACAGGCGGCTCAACGAGAGGACCACCACTGACGCTTACCCGATGCCCCGGGTAGACGAATTACTAGACCGTATTGCTAGGGGACGCTATCTGACAACCATAGACCTGTGTAAAGGCTATTGGCAGATTCCCCTGGCCGAGGATGCTATCCCCAAGTCGGCATTCGTCACCCCATTCGGCCTGTACCAGTTTAAGGTCATGCCCTTTGGGATGAAGAATGCTCCGGCTACCTTCCAGCGTATGGTGGATAGACTCCTCGATGGCTTCCAGGAATTTGCTTGTGCATACCTGGACGACATTGCGGTTTACAGTGAGTCCTGGGAAGAACACCTTACCCATGTAGGGGTGGTTCTGGACAAGATTCGGGCCGCTGGCCTGACCTTGAAACCAGACAAGTGCCATCTAGGTATGGCTGAAGTACAGTACTTGGGTCACCGAGTGGGGTGTGGGAGACAGAGACCGGAGCCAGCCAAGGTAGAGGCTGTGGCTAACTGGCCCACACCTATCACTAAGACCCAAGTGCTAGCCTTCCTGGGGACGGCCGGGTATTACCGACGTTTTGTCCCAGACTACAGTACTATCGCCAAGCCCCTGACTGACCTGACTAAAAAGAACCTCCCCAAACAGGTCCTGTGGTCTCCAGCTTGTGAAGCCGCGTTTCAGGCATTGAAGCAGGCCCTTGTGAATGCCCCTGTCTTGGCTGCCCCAGTCCCTAACAAACGTTTTCTCATTCATACAGATGCTTCCATGTATGGACTGGGGGCTGTACTGAGTCAAGTCGAGGAGGATGGAGGAGAGCACCCTGTCACATACCTAAGCAGAAAGTTGTTACCTCAGGAAGTGAGTTATGCGGCAGTAGAGAAGGAATGTTTAGCCCTGGTCTGGGTCTGGGCACTGAAGAAGTTGAACCCTTATCTATACGGACAGGAATTTTCCCTCATAACGGACCACAATCCCTTAGTCTGGCTTAACCGGGTCGCAGGAGACAATGGTAGATTGCTGAGGTGAAGTTTAGCCCTCCAGCCCTATAACTTCACCATCAGCTACCGGCCCGGTAAGCTAAACGGGAATGCAGATGAATTGTCCCGGCAAACTGACATGCCTACCACCTCCTAGTCCGGTCATCCCCAAGTTGACCCGCAAAAGGGTCAAGCCGGGTCTGCCGGAGTGTTCCACAAGGGGGGAGCTATGTGACAGACCCTTCGGTCAGGACTGAAAGCGTTAACTTTATTTTCTAAATACAAGTTTGCTGGCATCAGCTGTAATTAAGTTAGTGATAAGCATTCCATTGTTTAATCACTCTCAGAGAGCAGACACCTGATAAGGAAAGCCAAGAGTGTCTTGTGTTTAAAGTGTTAAGTAATGTAATTCTATTGTATCATGTCAAAGGGCCTTTTCCCCTTTTATCTAATGTACAACAGTCTTTCAACCCCCCATCTGGGGTCAAACCTGTATAAATACTAGGCATCTAGCCTTTAATAAATGACATTCTGTTTTAAACCTGAAATGTGGAGCCTGGTCTCATGTTGAGGGGGAAACTGATTGGGGTTGTGAATTGCTGATTCCCTATGCAGGACATTGTTCATCTGGTATTAACCCTTGGTATCTGGTTGGTACCGTAACATAGTACTAGGGGCTGTAAGCCAGGAGGAGACAGGGACTGAGGTCAGATAAGTAGTACTAGGGGCTGTAAGACAGGAGGGGGCAGGGACTGAGGTCAGATAGGTAGTATTAGGGACTGTAAGACAGGAGGGGACAGGGACTGAGGTCAGATAGGTAGTACTAGGGACTGTAAGACAAGAGGAGACAGGGACTGAGATCAGATAAGTAGTACTAAGGGTTGTAAGACCAGAAGAGACAGGGACTAAGGTCAGATAGGTAGTGCTAGGAGCTGTAAGACAGGAGGGGACAGGGACTGAGGTCAGATAGTTAGTGCTAGGGGCTATAAGACAGGAGGAGACATGGACTGCGGTCAAATAGGTAGTACTAGGGGCTGTCAGACAGGAGGGGACAGGGACTGAGGTCAGATAAGTAGTGCTAGGGGCTGTAAGACAGGAGGAGACAGGTACTGAGGTCAGATTAGTAGTGCTAGGGGCTGTAAGACCAGAAGAGACAGGGACTGAGGTCAGATAGTTAGTACTAAGAGCTGTGAGAAAGGAGGAGACAGGGACTAAGGTCAGATAGGTAGTGCTATGGGCTGTAAGACAGGAGGAGACAGGGACTGAGGTCAGATAAGTAGTACTAAGTGCTGTAAGACAGGAGGAGACAGGGACTGTGGTCAGATAGGTAGTGCTAGGGGCTGTAAGACAGGAGGAGACAGGGACTGAGATCAGATAGGTAGTGCTAGGGGCTGTAAGACAGGAGGACACAGGGACTGAGGTCAGATAGGTAGTGCTAGGGGCTGTAAGACTAGAAGAGACAGGGACTGAGGTCAGATAGGTAGTGCTAGGGGCTGTAGGACAGGAGGAGACAGGGACTGAGGTCAGATAGGTAGTGCTAGGGGCTGTAAGACAGGAGGAGACCGGGACTGAGGTCAGATAGGTAGTGCTAGGGGCTGTAAGACTAGAAGAGACAGGGACTGAGGTCAGATAGGTAGTGCTAGGGGCTGTAAGACAGCAGGAGACAGGGACTGAGGTCAGATAGGTAGTGCTAGGGGCTGTAGGACAGGAGGAGACAGGGATTGAGGTCAGATAGGTAGTGCTAGGGGATGTAAGACAGGAGGAGACAGGGACTGAGGTCAGATAAGTAGTGCTAGGGGCTGTAGGACAGGAGGAGACAGGGACTGAGGTCAGATAAGTAGTACTAAGGGCTGTAAGACAGGAGAAGACAGGGACTGAGGTCAGATAGGTAGTGCTAGGGGCTTTAAGACAGGAGGAGACATGGACTGAGGTCAGATAGGTAGTGCTAGGGGCTGTAAGCCAGGAGGAGACAGGGACTGAGGTCAGATAAGTAGTACTAGGGGCTGTAAGACAGGAGGGGGCAGGGACTGAGGTCAGATAGGTAGTACTAGGGGCTGTAAGCCAGGAGGAGACAGGGACTGAGGTCAGATAAGTAGTACTAGGGGCTGTAAGACAGGAGGGGGCAGGGACTGAGGTCAGATAGGTAGTATTAGGGACTGTAAGACAGGAGGGGACAGGGACTGAGGTCAGATAGGTAGTACTAGGGACTGTAAGACAAGAGTAGACAGGGACTGAGGTCAGATAAGTAGTACTAAGGGCTGTAAGACCAGAAGAGACAGGGACTGAGGTCAGATAGGTAGTGCTAGGAGCTGTAAGACAGGAGGGGACAGGGACTGAGGTCAGATAGTTAGTGCTAGGGGCTATAAGACAGGAGGAGGCAGGGACTGCAGTCAAATAGGTAGTACTAGGGGCTGTCAGACAGGAGGGGACAGGGACTGAGGTCAGATAAGTAGTGCTAGGGGCTGTAAGACAGGAGGAGGCAGGTACTTAGGTCAGATTAGTAGTGCTAGGGGCTGTAAGACAGGAGGAGACAGGTACTGAGGTCAGATTAGTAGTGCTAGGGGCTGTAAGACCAGAAGATACAGGGACTGAGGTCAGATAGTTAGTGCTAGGGGCTGTAAGACAGGAGGAGACAGGGACTGAGGTCAGATAGGAAGTGCTAGGGGCTGTGAGACCAGAAGAGACAGGGACTGAGGTCAGATAGTTAGTGCTAGGGACTGTAAGACAGGAGGAGACAGGGACTGAGGTCAGATAGGTAGTACTAGGGACTGTAAGACAGGAGGAGACAGGGACTGGGGTCAGATAGGTAGTACTAAGGGCTGTAAGACAGGAGGACACGGGGACTGAGGTCAGATAGGTAGTGCTAGGGGCTGTAAGACAGGAGGGGACAGGTACTGAGGTCAGATAGGTAGTACTAAGGGCTGTAAGACAGGAGGAGACAGGGACTGAGGTCAGATAGTTAGTGCTAGGGGCTGTAAGACAGGAGGAGACAGGGACTGAGGTCAGATAGGTAGTGCTAGGGGCTGTAATACAAGAGGGGACAGGGACTGAGGTCAGATAGGTAGTGCTAGGGGCTGTAAAACAGGAGGAGACAGGGACTGAGGTCAGATAGGTAGTACTAGGGCTGTGTGACAGGAGGAGACAGGGACTGAGGTCAGATAAGTAGTACTAAGGGCTGTAAGACAGGAGGAGACAGAGACTGAGGTCAGATAAGTAGTACTAAGGATTGTAAGACAGGAGGAGACAGGGACTGAGGTCAGATAGGTAGTACTAAGGGCTTTAAGACAGGAGGAGACAGGGACTGAGGTCAGATAGGTAGTGCTAGGGGCTGAAAGACAGGAGGAGACAGGAACAGAGGTCAGATAAGTAGTGCTAGGGGCTGTAGGACAGGAGGAGACAGGGACTGAGGTCAGATAAGTAGTACTAAGGGCTGTAAGACAGGAGGAGACAGGGACTGAGGTCAGATAGGTAGTACTAAGGGCTGTAAGACAGGAGGAGACAGGGACTGAGGTCAGATAGGTAGTACTAAGGGCTTTAAGACAGGAGGAGACAGGGACTGAGGTCATATGAGTAGTACTAAGGGCTGTAAGACAGGAGGAGACAGGTACTGAGGTCAGATAGGTAGTGCTAGGGGCTGTAAGACAGGAGGAGACAGGTACAGAGGTCAGATAAGTAGTGCTAGGGGCTGTAGGACAGGAGGAGACAGGGACTGAGGTCAGATAGGTAGTACTAAGGGCTGTAAGACAGGATGGGACAGGGACTGAGGTCAGATAAGTAGTACTAAGGGCTGTAAGACAGGAGGAGACAGGGACTGAGGTCAGATAGTTAGTACTAGGGGCTGTAAGACAGGAGGAGAAAGGGACTGAGGTCAGATAAGTAGTACTAAGGGCTGTAAGACAGGAGGGGGCAGGGACTGAGGTCAGATAGGTAGTATTAGGGACTGTAAGACAGGAGGGGACAGGGACTGAGGTCAGATAGGTAGTACTAGGGACTGTAAGACAAGAGTAGACAGGGACTGAGGTCAGATAAGTAGTACTAAGGGCTGTAAGACCAGAAGAGACAGGGACTGAGGTCAGATAGGTAGTGCTAGGAGCTGTAAGACAGGAGGGGACAGGGACTGAGGTCAGATAGTTAGTGCTAGGGGCTATAAGACAGGAGGAGGCAGGGACTGCAGTCAAATAGGTAGTACTAGGGGCTGTCAGACAGGAGGGGACAGGGACTGAGGTCAGATAAGTAGTGCTAGGGGCTGTAAGACAGGAGGAGGCAGGTACTTAGGTCAGATTAGTAGTGCTAGGGGCTGTAAGACAGGAGGAGACAGGTACTGAGGTCAGATTAGTAGTGCTAGGGGCTGTAAGACCAGAAGATACAGGGACTGAGGTCAGATAGTTAGTGCTAGGGGCTGTAAGACAGGAGGAGACAGGGACTGAGGTCAGATAGGAAGTGCTAGGGGCTGTGAGACCAGAAGAGACAGGGACTGAGGTCAGATAGTTAGTGCTAGGGACTGTAAGACAGGAGGAGACAGGGACTGAGGTCAGATAGGTAGTACTAGGGACTGTAAGACAGGAGGAGACAGGGACTGGGGTCAGATAGGTAGTACTAAGGGCTGTAAGACAGGAGGACACGGGGACTGAGGTCAGATAGGTAGTGCTAGGGGCTGTAAGACAGGGGGGGACAGGTACTGAGGTCAGATAGGTAGTACTAAGGGCTGTAAGACAGGAGGAGACAGGGACTGAGGTCAGATAGTTAGTGCTAGGGGCTGTAAGACAGGAGGAGACAGGGACTGAGGTCAGATAGGTAGTGCTAGGGGCTGTAATACAAGAGGGGACAGGGACTGAGGTCAGATAGGTAGTGCTAGGGGCTGTAAAACAGGAGGAGACAGGGACTGAGGTCAGATAGGTAGTACTAGGGCTGTGTGACAGGAGGAGACAGGGACTGAGGTCAGATAAGTAGTACTAAGGGCTGTAAGACAGGAGGAGACAGAGACTGAGGTCAGATAAGTAGTACTAAGGATTGTAAGACAGGAGGAGACAGGGACTGAGGTCAGATAGGTAGTACTAAGGGCTTTAAGACAGGAGGAGACAGGGACTGAGGTCAGATAGGTAGTGCTAGGGGCTGAAAGACAGGAGGAGACAGGGACAGAGGTCAGATAAGTAGTGCTAGGGGCTGTAGGACAGGAGGAGACAGGGACTGAGGTCAGATAAGTAGTACTAAGGGCTGTAAGACAGGAGGAGACAGGGACTGAGGTCAGATGAGTAGTACTAAGGGCTGTAAGACAGGAGGAGACAGGGACTGAGGTCAGATAGGTAGTACTAAGGGCTTTAAGACAGGAGGAGACAGGGACTGAGGTCATATGAGTAGTACTAAGGGCTGTAAGACAGGAGGAGACAGGTACTGAGGTCAGATAGGTAGTGCTAGGGGCTGTAAGACAGGAGGAGACAGGTACAGAGGTCAGATAAGTAGTGCTAGGGGCTGTAGGACAGGAGGAGACAGGGACTGAGGTCAGATAGGTAGTACTAAGGGCTGTAAGACAGGATGGGACAGGGACTGAGGTCAGATAAGTAGTACTAAGGGCTGTAAGACAGGAGGAGACAGGGACTGAGGTCAGATAGTTAGTACTAGGGGCTGTAAGACAGGAGGAGAAAGGGACTGAGGTCAGATAAGTAGTACTAAGGGCTGTAAGACAGGAGGAGACAGGGACTGAGGTCAGATAGGTAGTACTAAGGGCTGTAAGACAGGATGGGACAGGGACTGAGGTCAGATAGTTAGTACTAGGGGCTGTAAGACAGGAGGAGACAGGGACTGAGGTCAGATAAGTAGTACTAAGTGCTGTAAGACAGGAGGAGACAGGGACTGAGGTCAGATAGGTAGTACTAAGGGCTGTAAGACAGGAGGAGACAGGGTCTGAGGTCAGATAAGTAGTACTAGGAGCTGCAAGACAGGAGGAGACAGGGACTGAGGTCAGATAGGTAGTACTAAGGGCTGTAAGACAGGATGGGACAGGGACTGAGGTTTGATAGTTAGTACTAGGGGCTGTAAGACAGGAGGAGACAGGGACTGAGGTCAGATAAGTAGTACTAAGTGCTGTAAGACAGGAGGAGACAGGGACTGAGGTCAGATAGGTAGTACCAAGGGCTGTAAGACAGGAGGAGACAGGGTCTGAGGTCAGATAAGTAGTACTAGGAGCTGCAAGACAGGAGGAGACAGGGACTGAGGTCAGATAGGTAGCACTAGGGGCTGTAAGACAGGAGGAGACAGGGACTAATGTCAGATAGTGTGTACTAGGGGCTGTAAGACCAGAAGAGACAGGGACTGAGGTCAGATAGGTAGTGCTAGGGGCTGTAGGACAGGATGGGGACAGGGACTGAGTAGATAGGTAGTACTAGGGGCTGTAAGACAGGAGGAGACAGGGACAGAGGTCAGATAGGTAGTACTAGGGGCTGTAAGACAGGAGGAGACAGGTACTGATGTCAGATATTTAGTGCTAGGGGCTGTAAGACAGGAGGAGACAGGGTCTGAGGTCAGATAAGTAGTACTAGGGGCTGTAAGACAGGAGGAGACAGGTACTGAGGTCAGATAGGTAGTGCTAAGGGCTGTAAGACAGGAGGAGACAGGTACTGAGGTCAGATTAGTAGTGCTAGGGGCTGTAAGACCAGAAGAGACAGGGACTGAGGTCAGATAGTTAGTACTAAGAGCTGTGAGACAGGAGGAGACAGGGACTAAGGTCAGATAGGTAGTGCTATGGGCTGTAAGACAGGAGGAGACAGGGACTGAGGTCAGATAAGTAGTACTAAGTGCTGTAAGACAGGAGGAGACAGGGACTGAGGTCAGATAGGTAGTGCTAGGGGCTGTAAGACAGGAGGAGACAGGGACTGAGGTCAGATAGGTAGTGCTAGGGGCTGTAAGACAGGAGTACACAGGGACTGAGGTCAGATAGGTAGTGCTAGGGGCTGTAAGAATAGAAGAGACAGGGACTGAGGTCAGATAGGTAGTGCTAGGGGCTGTAGGACAGGAGGAGACAGGGACTGAGGTCAGATAGGTAGTGCTAGGGGCTGTAAGACAGGAGGAGACCGGGACTGAGGTCAGATAGGTAGTGCTAGGGGCTGTAAGACTAGAAGAGACAGGGACTGAGGTCAGATAGGAAGTGCTAGGGGCTGTAAGACAGCAGGAGACAGGGACTGAGGTCAAATAGGTAGTGCTAGGGGCTGTAGGACAGGAGGAGACAGGGATTGAGGTCAGATAGGTAGTGCTAGGGGATGTAAGACAGGAGGAGACAGGGACTGAGGTCAGATAAGTAGTGCTAGGGGCTGTAGGACAGGAGGAGACAGGGACTGAGGTCAGATAAGTAGTACTAAGGGCTGTAAGACAGGAGAAGACAGGGACTGAGGTCAGATAGGTAGTGCTAGGGGCTGTAAGACAGGAGGAGACAGGGACTGAGGTCAGATAGGTAGTGCTAGGGGCTGTAAGACAGGAGGAGACAGGGACTGAGGTCAGATAAGTAGTACTAGGGGCTGTAAGACAGGAGGGGGCAGGGACTGAGGTCAGATAGGTAGTACTAGGGGCTGTAAGCCAGGAGGAGACAGGGACTGAGGTCAGATAAGTAGTACTAGGGGCTGTAAGACAGGAGGGGGCAGGGACTGAGGTCAGATAGGTAGTATTAGGGACTGTATGACAGGAGGGGACAGGGACTGAGGTCAGATAGGTAGTACTAGGGACTGTAAGACAAGAGTAGACAGGGACTGAGGTCAGATAAGTAGTACTAAGGGCTGTAAGACCAGAAGAGACAGAGACTGAGGACAGATAGGTAGTGCTAGGAGCTGTAAGACAGGAGGGGACAGGGACTGAGGTCAGATAGTTAGTGCTAGGGGCTATAAGACAGGAAGGGACAGGGACTGAGGTCAGATAAGTAGTGCTAGGGGCTGTAAGACAGGAGGAGGCAGGTACTTAGGTCAGATTAGTAGTGCTAGGGGCTGTAAGACAGGAGGAGACAGGTACTGAGGTCAGATAGATAGTGCTAGGGGCTGTAATACAAGAGGGGACAGGGACTGAGGTCAGATAGGTAGTGCTAGGGGCTGTAAAACAGGAGGAGACAGGGACTGAGGTCAGATAGGTAGTACTAGGGCTGTGTGACAGGAGGAGACAGGGACTGAGGTCAGATAAGTAGTACTAAGGGCTGTAAGACAGGAGGAGACAGAGACTGAGGTCAGATAAGTAGTACTAAGGACTGTAAGACAGGAGGAGACAGGGACTGAGGTCAGATAGGTAGTACTAAGGGCTTTAAGACAGGAGGAGACAGGGACTGAGGTCAGATAGGTAGTGCTAGGGGCTGAAAGACAGGAGGAGACAGGGACAGAGGTCAGATAAGTAGTGCTAGGGGCTGTAGGACAGGAGGAGACAGGGACTGAGGTCAGATAAGTAGTACTAAGGGCTGTAAGACAGGAGGAGATAGGGACTGAGGTCAGATGAGTAGTACTAAGGGCTGTAAGACAGGAGGAGACAGGGACTGAGGTCAGATAGGTAGTACTAAGGGCTGTAAGACAGGAGGAGACAGGGACTGAGGTCATATGAGTAGTACTAAGGGCTGTAAGACAGGAGGAGACAGGTACAGAGGTCAGATAGGTAGTGCTAAGGGCTGTAGGACAGGAGGAGACAGGGACTGAGGTCAGGTAGGTAGTACTAAGGGCTGTAAGACAGGATGGGACAGGGACTGAGGTCAGATAAGTAGTACTAAGGGCTGTAAGACAGGAGGAGACAGGGACTGAGGTCAGATAGTTAGTACTAGGGGCTGTAAGACAGGAGAAGACAGGAACTGAGGTCAGATAGGTAGTGTTAGGGGCTGTAAGACAGGAGGAGACAGGGACTGAGGTCAGATAGGTAGTGCTAGGGGCTGTAAGCCAGGAGGAGACAGGGACTGAGGTCAGATAAGTAGTACTAGGGGCTATAAGACAGGAGGGGGCAGGGACTGAGGTCAGATAGGTAGTACTAGGGGCTGTAAGCCAGGAGGAGACAGGGACTGAGGTCAGATAAGTAGTACTAGGGGCTGTAAGACAGGAGGGGGCAGGGACTGAGGTCAGATAGGTAGTATTAGGGACTGTATGACAGGAGGGGACAGGGACTGAGGTCAGATAGGTAGTACTAGGGACTGTAAGACAAGAGTAGACAGGGACTGAGGTCAGATAAGTAGTACTAAGGGCTGTAAGACCAGAAGAGACAGAGACTGAGGTCAGATAGGTAGTGCTAGGAGCTGTAAGACAGGAGGGGACAGGGACTGAGGTCAGATAGTTAGTGCTAGGGGCTATAAGACAGGAGGAGGCAGGGACTGCAGTCAAATAGGTAGTACTAGGGGCTGTCAGACAGGAGGGGACAGGGACTGAGGTCAGATAAGTAGTGCTAGGGGCTGTAAGACAGGAGGAGGCAGGTACTTAGGTCAGATTAGTAGTGCTAGGGGCTGTAAGACAGGAGGAGACAGGTACTGAGGTCAGATTAGTAGTGCTAGGGGCTGTAAGACCAGAAGATACAGGGACTGAGGTCAGATAGTTAGTGCTAGGGGCTGTAAGACAGGAGGAGACAGGGACTGAGGTCAGATAGGAAGTGCTAGGGGCTGTAAGACCAGAAGAGACAGGGACTGAGGTCAGATAGTTAGTGCTAGGGACTGTAAGACAGGAGGAGACAGGGACTGAGGTCAGATAGGTAGTACTAGGGACTGTAAGACAGGAGGAGACAGGGACTGGGGTCAGATAGGTAGTACTAAGGGCTGTAAGACAGGAGGACACAGGGACTGAGGTCAGATAGGTAGTGCTAGGGGCTGTAAGACAGGAGGAGACAGGTACTGAGGTCAGATAGGTAGTACTAAGGGCTGTAAGACAGGAGGAGACAGGGACTGAGGTCAGATAGTTAGTGCTAGGGGCTGTAAGACAGGAGGAGACAGGGACTGAGGTCAGATAGGTAGTGCTAGGGGCTGTAAGACTAGAAGAGACAGGGACTGAGGTCAGATAGGTAGTGCTAGGGGCTGTAAGACCGCAGGAGACAGGGACTGAGGTCAGATAGGTAGTGCTAGGGGCTGTAGGACAGGAGGAGACAGGGATTGAGGTCAGATAGGTAGTGCTAGGGGATGTAAGACAGGAGGAGACAGGGACTGAGGTCAGATAAGTAGTGCTAGGGGCTGTAGGACAGGAGGAGACAGGGACTGAGGTCAGATAAGTAGTACTAAGGGCTGTAAGACAGGAGAAGACAGGGACTGAGGTCAGATAGGTAGTGCTAGGGGCTGTAAGACAGGAGGAGACATGGACTGAGGTCAGATAGGTAGTGCTAGGGGCTGTAAGCCAGGAGGAGACAGGGACTGAGGTCAGATAAGTAGTACTAGGGGCTGTAAGACAGGAGGGGGCAGGGACTGAGGTCAGATAGGTAGTACTAGGGGCTGTAAGCCAGGAGGAGACAGGGACTGAGGTCAGATAAGTAGTACTAGGGGCTGTAAGACAGGAGGGGGCAGGGACTGAGGTCAGATAGGTAGTATTAGGGACTGTAAGACAGGAGGGGACAGGGACTGAGGTCAGATAGGTAGTACTAGGGACTGTAAGACAAGAGTAGACAGGGACTGAGGTCAGATAATTAGTACTAAGGGCTGTAAGACCAGAAGAGACAGGGACTGAGGTCAGATAGGTAGTGCTAGGAGCTGTAAGACAGGAGGGGACAGGGACTGAGGTCAGATAGTTAGTGCTAGGGGCTATAAGACAGGAGGAGGCAGGGACTGCAGTCAAATAGGTAGTACTAGGGGCTGTCAGACAGGAGGGGACAGGGACTGAGGTCAGATAAGTAGTGCTAGGGGCTGTAAGACAGGAGGAGGCAGGTACTTAGGTCAGATTAGTAGTGCTAGGGGCTGTAAGACAGGAGGAGACAGGTACTGAGGTCAGATTAGTAGTGCTAGGGGCTGTAAGACCAGAAGATACAGGGACTGAGGTCAGATAGTTAGTGCTAGGGGCTGTAAGACAGGAGGAGACAGGGACTGAGGTCAGATAGGAAGTGCTAGGGGCTGTAAGACCAGAAGAGACAGGGACTGAGGTCAGATAGTTAGTGCTAGGGACTGTAAGACAGGAGGAGACAGGGACTGAGGTCAGATAGGTAGTACTAGGGACTGTAAGACAGGAGGAGACAGGGACTGGGGTCAGATAGGTAGTACTAAGGGCTGTAAGACAGGAGGACACAGGGACTGAGGTCAGATAGGTAGTGCTAGGGGCTGTAAGACAGGAGGAGACAGGTACTGAGGTCAGATAGGTAGTACTAAGGGCTGTAAGACAGGAGGAGACAGGGACTGAGGTCAGATAGTTAGTGCTAGGGGCTGTAAGACAGGAGGAGACAGGGACTGAGGTCAGATAGGTAGTGCTAGGGGCTGTAATACAAGAGGGGACAGGGACTGAGGTCAGATAGGTAGTGCTAGGGGCTGTAAAACAGGAGGAGACAGGGACTGAGGTCAGATAGGTAGTACTAGGGCTGTGTGACAGGAGGAGACAGGGACTGAGGTCAGATAAGTAGTACTAAGGGCTGTAAGACAGGAGGAGACAGAGACTGAGGTCAGATAAGTAGTACTAAGGACTGTAAGACAGGAGGAGACAGGGACTGAGGTCAGATAGGTAGTACTAAGGGCTTTAAGACAGGAGGAGACAGGGACTGAGGTCAGATAGGTAGTGCTAGGGGCTGAAAGACAGGAGGAGACAGGAACAGAGGTCAGATAAGTAGTGCTAGGGGCTGTAGGACAGGAGGAGACAGGGACTGAGGTCAGATAAGTAGTACTAAGGGCTGTAAGACAGGAGGAGACAGGGACTGAGGTCAGATGAGTAGTACTAAGGGCTGTAAGACAGGAGGAGACAGGGACTGAGGTCAGAAAGGTAGTACTAAGGGCTGTAAGACAGGAGGAGACAGGGACTGAGGTCATATGAGTAGTACTAAGGGCTGTAAGACAGGAGGAGACAGGTACAGAGGTCAGATAAGTAGTGCTAGGGGCTGTAGGACAGGAGGAGACAGGGACTGAGGTCAGGTAGGTAGTACTAAGGGCTGTAAGACAGGATGGGACAGGGACTGAGGTCAGATAAGTAGTACTAAGGGCTGTAAGACAGGAGGAGACAGGGACTGAGGTCAGATAGTTAGTACTAGGGGCTGTAAGACAGGAGGAGAAAGGGACTGAGGTCAGATAAGTAGTACTAAGGGCTGTAAGACAGGAGGAGACAGGGACTGAGGTCAGATAGGTAGTACTAAGGGCTGTAAGACAGGATGGGACAGGGACTGAGGTCAGATAGTTAGTACTAGGGGCTGTAAGACAGGAGGAGACAGGGACTGAGGTCAGATAAGTAGTACTAAGTGCTGTAAGACAGGAGGAGACAGGGACTGAGGTCAGATAGGTAGTACTAAGGGCTGTAAGACAGGAGGAGACAGAGACTGAGGTCAGATAAGTAGTACTAAGGGCTGTAAGACCAGAAGAGACAGAGACTGAGGTCAGATAGGTAGTGCTAGGAGCTGTAAGACAGGAGGGGACAGGGACTGAGGTCAGATAGTTAGTGCTAGGGGCTATAAGACAGGAGGGGACAGGGACTGAGGTCAGATAAGTAGTGCTAGGGGCTGTAAGACAGGAGGAGGCAGGTACTTAGGTCAGATTAGTAGTGCTAGGGGCTGTAAGACAGGAGGAGACAGGTACTGAGGTCAGATAGATAGTGCTAGGGGCTGTAATACAAGAGGGGACAGGGACTGAGGTCAGATAGGTAGTGCTAGGGGCTGTAAGACAGGAGGGGGCAGGGACTGAGGTCAGATAGGTAGTACTAGGGGCTGTAAGCCAGGAGGAGACAGGGACTGAGGTCAGATAAGTAGTACTAGGGGCTGTAAGACAGGAGGGGGCAGGGACTGAGGTCAGATAGGTAGTATTAGGGACTGTATGACAGGAGGGGACAGGGACTGAGGTCAGATAGGTAGTACTAGGGACTGTAAGACAAGAGTAGACAGGGACTGAGGTCAGATAAGTAGTACTAAGGGCTGTAAGACCAGAAGAGACAGAGACTGAGGTCAGATAGGTAGTGCTAGGAGCTGTAAGACAGGAGGGGACAGGGACTGAGGTCAGATAAGTAGTACTAAGGGCTGTAAGACAGGAGGAGACAGAGACTGAGGTCAGATAAGTAGTACTAAGGACTGTAAGACAGGAGGAGACAGGGACTGAGGTCAGATAGGTAGTACTAAGGGCTTTAAGACAGGAGGAGACAGGGACTGAGGTCAGATAGGTAGTGCTAGGGGCTGAAAGACAGGAGGAGACAGGAACAGAGGTCAGATAAGTAGTGCTAGGGGCTGTAGGACAGGAGGAGACAGGGACTGAGGTCAGATAAGTAGTACTAAGGGCTGTAAGACAGGAGGAGACAGGGACTGAGGTCAGATGAGTAGTACTAAGGGCTGTAAGACAGGAGGAGACAGGGACTGAGGTCAGATAGGTAGTACTAAGGGCTGTAAGACAGGAGGAGACAGGGACTGAGGTCATATGAGTAGTACTAAGGGCTGTAAGACAGGAGGAGACAGGTACTGAGGTCAGATAGGTAGTGCTAGGGGCTGTAAGACAGGAGGAGACAGGTACAGAGGTCAGATAAGTAGTGCTAGGGGCTGTAGGACAGGAGGAGACAGGGACTGAGGTCAGGTAGGTAGTACTAAGGGCTGTAAGACAGGATGGGACAGGGACTGAGGTCAGATAAGTAGTACTAAGGGCTGTAAGACAGGAGGAGACAGGGACTGAGGTCAGATAGTTAGTACTAGGGGCTGTAAGACAGGAGGAGAAAGGGACTGAGGTCAGATAAGTAGTACTAAGGGCTGTAAGACAGGAGGAGACAGGGACTGAGGTCAGATAGGTAGTACTAAGGGCTGTAAGACAGGATGGGACAGGGACTGAGGTCAGATAGTTAGTACTAGGGGCTGTAAGACAGGAGGAGACAGGGACTGAGGTCAGATAAGTAGTACTAAGTGCTGTAAGACAGGAGGAGACAGGGACTGAGGTCAGATAGGTAGTACTAAGGGCTGTAAGACAGGAGGAGACAGGGTCTGAGGTCAGATAAGTAGTACTAGGAGCTGCAAGACAGGAGGAGACAGGGACTGAGGTCAGATAGGTAGTACTAAGGGCTGTAAGACAGGATGGGACAGGGACTGAGGTTTGATAGTTAGTACTAGGGGCTGTAAGACAGGAGGAGACAGGGACTGAGGTCAGATAAGTAGTACTAAGTGCTGTAAGACAGGAGGAGACAGGGACTGAGGTCAGATAGGTAGTACCAAGGGCTGTAAGACAGGAGGAGACAGGGTCTGAGGTCAGATAAGTAGTACTAGGAGCTGCAAGACAGGAGGAGACAGGGACTAAGGTCAGATAGGTAGTACTAGGGGCTGTAAGACAGGAGGAGACAGGGACTAATGTCAGATAGTGTGTACTAGGGGCTGTAAGACCAGAAGAGACAGGGACTGAGGTCAGATAGGTAGTGCTAGGGGCTGTAGGACAGGATGGGGACAGGGACTGAGTAGATAGGTAGTACTAGGGGCTGTAAGACAGGAGGAGACAGGGACAGAGGTCAGATAGGTAGTACTAGGGGCTGTAAGACAGGAGGAGACAGGTACTGATGTCAGATATTTAGTGCTAGGGGCTGTAAGACAGGAGGAGACAGGGTCTGAGGTCAGATAAGTAGTACTAGGGGCTGTAAGACAGGAGGAGACAGGTACTGAGGTCAGATAGGTAGTGCTAAGGGCTGTAAGACAGGAGGAGACAGGTACTGAGGTCAGATTAGTAGTGCTAGGGGCTGTAAGACCAGAAGAGACAGGGACTGAGGTCAGATAGTTAGTACTAAGAGCTGTGAGACAGGAGGAGACAGGGACTAAGGTCAGATAGGTAGTGCTATGGGCTGTAAGACAGGAGGAGACAGGGACTGAGGTCAGATAAGTAGTACTAAGTGCTGTAAGACAGGAGGAGACAGGGACTGAGGTCAGATAGGTAGTGCTAGGGGCTGTAAGACAGGAGGAGACAGGGACTGAGATCAGATAGGTAGTGCTAGGGGCTGTAAGACAGGAGTACACAGGGACTGAGGTCAGATAGGTAGTGCTAGGGGCTGTAAGAATAGAAGAGACAGGGACTGAGGTCAGATAGGTAGTGCTAGGGGCTGTAGGACAGGAGGAGACAGGGACTGAGGTCAGATAGGTAGTGCTAGGGGCTGTAAGACAGGAGGAGACCGGGACTGAGGTCAGATAGGTAGTGCTAGGGGCTGTAAGACTAGAAGAGACAGGGACTGAGGTCAGATAGGTAGTGCTAGGTGCTGTAAGACAGCAGGAGACAGGGACTGAGGTCAAATAGGTAGTGCTAGGGGCTGTAGGACAGGAGGAGACAGGGATTGAGGTCAGATAGGTAGTGCTAGGGGATGTAAGACAGGAGGAGACAGGGACTGAGGTCAGATAAGTAGTGCTAGGGGCTGTAGGACAGGAGGAGACAGGGACTGAGGTCAGATAAGTAGTACTAAGGGCTGTAAGACAGGAGAAGACAGGGACTGAGGTCAGATAGGTAGTGCTAGGGGCTGTAAGACAGGAGGAGACAGGGACTGAGGTCAGATAGGTAGTGCTAGGGGCTGTAAGCCAGGAGGAGACAGGGACTGAGGTCAGATAAGTAGTACTAGGGGCTGTAAGACAGGAGGGGGCAGGGACTGAGGTCAGATAGGTAGTACTAGGGGCTGTAAGCCAGGAGGAGACAGGGACTGAGGTCAGATAAGTAGTACTAGGGGCTGTAAGACAGGAGGGGGCAGGGACTGAGGTCAGATAGGTAGTATTAGGGACTGTATGACAGGAGGGGACAGGGACTGAGGTCAGATAGGTAGTACTAGGGACTGTAAGACAAGAGTAGACAGGGACTGAGGTCAGATAAGTAGTACTAAGGGCTGTAAGACCAGAAGAGACAGAGACTGAGGTCAGATAGGTAGTGCTAGGAGCTGTAAGACAGGAGGGGACAGGGACTGAGGTCAGATAGTTAGTGCTAGGGGCTATAAGACAGGAGGGGACAGGGACTGAGGTCAGATAAGTAGTGCTAGGGGCTGTAAGACAGGAGGAGGCAGGTACTTAGGTCAGATTAGTAGTGCTAGGGGCTGTAAGACAGGAGGAGACAGGTACTGAGGTCAGATAGATAGTTCTAGGGGCTGTAATACAAGAGGGGACAGGGACTGAGGTCAGATAGGTAGTGCTAGGGGCTGTAAAACAGGAGGAGACAGGGACTGAGGTCAGATAGGTAGTACTAGGGCTGTGTGACAGGAGGAGACAGGGACTGAGGTCAGATAAGTAGTACTAAGGGCTGTAAGACAGGAGGAGACAGAGACTGAGGTCAGATAAGTAGTACTAAGGACTGTAAGACAGGAGGAGACAGGGACTGAGGTCAGATAGGTAGTACTAAGGGCTTTAAGACAGGAGGAGACAGGGACTGAGGTCAGATAGGTAGTGCTAGGGGCTGAAAGACAGGAGGAGACAGGGACAGAGGTCAGATAAGTAGTGCTAGGGGCTGTAGGACAGGAGGAGACAGGGACTGAGGTCAGATAAGTAGTACTAAGGGCTGTAAGACAGGAGGAGATAGGGACTGAGGTCAGATGAGTAGTACTAAGGGCTGTAAGACAGGAGGAGACAGGGACTGAGGTCAGATAGGTAGTACTAAGGGCTGTAAGACAGGAGGAGACAGGGACTGAGGTCATATGAGTAGTACTAAGGGCTGTAAGACAGGAGGAGACAGGTACTGAGGTCAGATAGGTAGTGCTAGGGGCTGTAGGACAGGAGGAGACAGGGACTGAGGTCATATAGGTAGTACTAAGGGCTGTAAGACAGGAGGAGACAGGTACAGAGGTCAGATAGGTAGTGCTAGGGGCTGTAGGACAGGAGGAGACAGGGACTGAGGTCAGGTAGGTAGTACTAAGGGCTGTAAGACAGGATGGGACAGGGACTGAGGTCAGATAAGTAGTACTAAGGGCTGTAAGACAGGAGGAGACAGGGACTGAGGTCAGATAGTTAGTACTAGGGGCTGTAAGACAGGAGAAGACAGGGACTGAGGTCAGATAGGTAGTGCTAGGGGCTGTAAGAC
>NW_026511298.1:0-97999 GCF_027579735.1 Bombina bombina | reverse complement strand
AAAACTTGCGGTAGAAGTTCGAGAAGCCAAGGAATTTTTTAACTAGTTTTTTAGAGGTTGGGACTGGCCAATTAGTAATTACAGATACCTTATTGTCTTCCATTTGGATACCCTGGGGAGTGATTCTGTACACAAGGAAGGATAATTCAGAGGTGTGAAATATACACTTCTCAGGTTTTGCAAATAGTTGATGTTTTTTTAGTCTGTCTAGAACTATTTTGACATGTTGGATGTGTGTTTCTATGGTGTCTGAGTATATTAAGATGTCATCCAAGTAAATGATCATAAACACATCTAATAAATCATGGAAAATATCATTCACAAAGAATTGAAAGGTTGCAGGGGCATTGCATAGCCCAAACGGCATAACCCTATACTTGAAGAGACCATAGCGGGTACGGAATGCAGTTAACCATTCGTCTCCACTTCATATCCTAACTAGATTATACGCACCCCTAAGATCCAACTTGGTGTACATTTTTGCAGAGGATAACCTTTCTATCAGCTATGGTATGAGTGGTAGGGGTATCTATTTTTCTTAGTTACTTTGTTAAGTGGTCTATAGTCTATAATATGTCTTAGGGTACTGTCTTTGTTCCTAACAAAGAACATGCCTGCTCCGGCAGGAGAAGTTGAGGGGTTATAAAGCCCTTCCTAAGGTTTTCATCAAGATATTCCTTAAGATCTTTTAATTCGGGCTGTGATAACGGGTAAATATGTAAAACTGGAATAGGTGAACCGGGTAACAGTTCAATAGGACAATCATAGGTTCTATGTGGCAGGAGTGTCTCTGCCTCCTTTTTACTAAATACATCATTGTACTTTTTATAATACTTTGGTATTTCGTTTTCACTAACTTGAGCTACAAAATGGGATATACAGTTCTCCTTACAATAACTGGAATTAAAAGTGATAGATAGATCTGCCCACTGTACAAAAGGTTGATGTAACTGTAACCACTTTAAACCAAGTACTATTGGAAAAAGAGGGGAGGAAGTAACATCAAATGACAAATATTCACTATGACCATCATGTGTAGTTACCTTTAAAGGAACAGTGTGTGTGGTAATAGGACCATGTGATGAGGATGTACCATCAAAAACTCGCAAAACAACTGGAGTAGCCTTTTCAACTATGGGTATTTTATTTTTGTGACAATAGAGGTATCAATAAATACACCCGATGCACCGGAATCTATGATGACATTGACTTTAGTCTGATAATGTTCCCACTGCAAGAGAACAGAGAGACAACAAAAGTGAGAGTTTTGAATGTAAGAATTCATTAAAGGGACACTGTACCCAAAAAATTTCTTTCGTGATTCAGATTGAGCATGAAATTTTAAGCAACTTTCTAATTTACTCCTATTATCAAATTTTCTTCATTCTCTTGGTATCTTTATTTGAAATGCAAGAATGTAAGTTTAGATGCCGGCCCATTTTTTGTGAACAACCTGGGTTGTCCTTGCTGATTGGTGGATAAATTCATCCACCAATAAAAAAGTGCTGTCCAGAGTACTGAAACCAAAAAAAAGCTTAGATGCCTTCTTTTTCAAATAATGATAGCAAGAGAACGAAGAAAAATTGATAATAGGAGTAAATTACAAAGTTGCTTAAAATTGCATGCTCTTTCTGAATTACAAAAGAAAAAATTTGGGTTCAGTGTCCCTTTAAGGAATATCGCTGTTAAGATTTACCTTTCTTGATTTTAGCCAATGTGGTGCAGTCTTTTATTTCATGTCCCTTTGAACCGCAATAGAGACATAAATTATGTAGCCGTCTTCTTGCCTTTTCTTCTGGAGACAATGGTCCCCTAACAACTCTGACCTCCATTGGCTCCTCAGATGGTTTGACAGTGGTCAGAGGAACAGGGGTGTAGTGTCTGTACCTAACTGTATCTAAGTTATCCATTTCCTTTTTCCTCTCCCGTAATCTTCTATCTATTGATATTGTGAGATTTTCCAGGGAGTCAGGCATCTCAGTGCGAGCTAACTCGTCTTTTATGGCTTCAGATAATCCTAACCTGTATTGGTTCTTTAATGAGATATTATTCCATTCGCTGTCCATGGCCCACCTTTTAAAGTCAGCTATGTAATCTTCAACAGGTCTCTTTAGTTGTTTTAAAGCACGCAGATTGTTTTCTGCCGTAAGTTGTTTTAGAGGATCATCATAAAGATGAGCCATGGCAGCGAAAAATGAATCTATTGAGTTGAGGATTGGATCGTTTGTCTCAGAAAGAATTAGCCCAAGCCCTTGGTTCAGCACGCAAGAATGAAATAACCGTGAGAACCTTCTGTTTATCAGTAGAATAAGATTTAGGTTTTAAATCAAATAAAAGGCAGCAGGAATTAGTAAAACTGCAAAATTCGGATCTGTCCCCATAGAACTTTTCAGGAGGACTAACTATAGGGTGATTCAGCTCCAGTAGTTTTGCTGAGATAGAGTCTTTAATAACTGTTCTCAGTGTTTCGTTTTGTATCTGCAGCTCCCTTAACCCTTGACCTAATTGATCAACCTTCTGAGACAAATTGTGTACATGTGATGCTAGTTCTGCAGGATCCATAGGGGCTTGGTATTTTGTAATGGTTTTATTTGTATTGGATCTGTTTTTGCAGAAAAGAAGAAATAATTATATATTTATTATATTAGATATAGTACTTGGTATCATATAGAGTGTTGCTGTTAACAAATTCTGACATATTATTAAGGAATATACAGGATTCATTAGGCAGCTTTTATCTATTAACAAACATTGAAAGGTTGTTTGTTGGGATTTTAAAACAAATAACCTTCTCAGGCAACAAGCTGTTAATAGGTAACAATTGCTACAAATTATCAGGATTTGATATATGAACTTACTTTAGGAGTAAAGGCAGCAAGACTTTAGAACACAGATCGATCTTTAAATAGCCAAGTGCTGGAAATAACATAATATCAGGTGTTATAGGATCACTCTAAGACGTAGAACAGAGGCTTTTATGTACTTACATACAGCTGTGATTAGGAGCGTGTTTGTAGCAAAAGTCAGAGAGAAGACAGAAATCCCTTCAGCGTCTAGCAGCAACAACGTGCTGTGATGGAAGCGAGGCTGCTTACGTGACTGTCGGAGGTGACCGCTGAGAGTGGAAATCCAGGCAGGTATTGAGAACGGCTTGTAAGAGCGGACACTTTTACCTCCTCACCGGAGGGGATTCAGACAGCTGAGTATAATGTAGGGTATGCCGGAAACTGCCAGACTTAGGTCTAAGGTAGCGAGTTGCAGAGAATAATTCACCAGGATATCTCTGAGTAACAAGAGCGAGGTAATAGAGAAGAGCTCAGAACTACTGTGTAACCAGGAACACCAAGCAATTAGGTTAATGTGGTACAGGTTTATATAGGCTATAGGAAAAGACATGCGCAGACTTAATTAAAGGTACAGGCATGACAGAGAGGCAGCAAGAGAGGAGATTTAGAGAGTGAGAGAGTGTGTGAGAGGTGGCAAGAGAGGAGATTCAGAGTGTGAGAGACTGTGTGAGAGGCAGCAAGGGAGGAGATTCAGAGAGATTGAGAGAATTTGTGAGAGGTGGCAAGTTAGGAGATTCAGAGAGTGAGAGAGTGTAAGAGAGGCGGCAAGAGAGGAGATTCAGAGAGTGTGAGAGAGTGTAAAAGTGTGTGAGAGGTGGCAAGTTAAGAGATTCAGAGAGTGAGAGAGTGTAAGAGAGGCGGCAAGAGAGGAGATTCAGAGAGTGTGAGAGAGTGTATAAAAGTGTGTGAGAGGTGGCAAGAGAAGAGATTCAGAGAGTAAGAGAGTGTGATGGATTGAGAGAAATAGATATAAAGACAAAGCAAGACACACAGAGACTAAGGGACCAAATTATCACGCTCCGAATGGAGCTTGATGCCCCTTTTTCTGCGCGAGTTCCATAACTGTTCCAAGAGGTTGTTAAATTCTACCTGTTTTTAACTTCAGCTGCTACTTAGACCTTAAATGTTGGAGCAGCACCAAGATAATAAAAACTGTATTTGAAGCAGATAAAAACGTAGGTAACATTGCTGCAGATTGTTGTGATCCAACGCCTTGTCTGAACAGAGAGGAGGCGGTTTGGGTTGTTTGGGGAAGGAGACAAATCAAATGCAAAGCACTGGAATTGTATTAGAAAGCCAGCAGTGCTCTCATCTGAAGCAGCTGTTTTGTGAATCTAGCACTCCTAGCAACACTGTAAACACCTTTGCCCCATCCAAGAGAAATGGCCAGCACTTAATGGCTCTGCGCCTCAGCTGCACTGTGCGCAAGGTGTCTTCGCCATTGGAAGGGGCCCTACACAGCACAGTAAAATATGGAACCTTTTGTCATGGGATCTGCTAATGCATTGATCTGGAATCTCCTGGAAAAGCAATCTGAGATATTGCCAAGTACATAAACCTTTCCAGACCTGAATGTAATAGGAGAAGCCATTCATAGCTCACTCCCAGTTTAGGCAGCACTTGATTTTTATTTTAATATCAGTTTTAAATCAAGTAAGTCATTGTATTTTCTTGTTTAAAATGTCAATAATAGTTTGTGATTGTAAAATAAGATGTTTAATTATGTATAATGTAAAAAAATGAAAATTGTTGGTTTTCTCAATTCCACTGAGTTTCTATTAGGTAATAGGCACACCATGTTGGATCCTTGGTTTTCCCCTTGTCTATTTATTCTGCTGAGGACAATTATGGGCAGATGTAAAACAAGCTATAAAAGAGTGTGGGGGAAGGTTGTGTGCAATATGGGATTGTTAAAGTAACTATAACAGAATTTCCACTTTTATATTTGTCCGTAATTGTCATCAGCAAAAGAGATAGATAAGGGGAAAACTTAGGTTCTAACATGGTGGAGACAATGACCTCACACAAACTAAAGTACTTTATAGAAACTAAACCATCACACTTATATCTTCAATATTTAAAGGACCACTCAATGCGGACGGACATGCTACGATGTCGTGTTTCATGTCTGCCACACATCGATAAATCCCGACAGCATACACTGCAGATTAGAGGGTGTCAATCAACCCAATCTTGTTCGATCAGGTTGATTTCTGTCCGCCGCTTCAGAGCAGGCAGACAGGTTATGGAGCAGTGGTCTTTATACCGCTGCTTCATAACTTCTGTTTGTGGCGAGCCTGAAGAAAAATCCAATCATAGTAAATGCATTGACAGGAATATAAAAGGAAAAAGGAATTATTATTTAGGACAGTTTGAAGCTTGGTTAAAAATAAAGTAATGCAGCAAGAAAGGGCAGTGATATGATTGGTGTTAAAGGAAGTAGCATTAGCAACAGAAAATCTGAGGTTCTTATAACACTTTATAGATCACTAGTTAGTGTTCATCTTGTGCTTTGTGACCATATATCCATAAGGAAATATTTCATGATAACATAAAGCTTATCTCAGATATGGCCACTTACATCCTCATACCCCAGTAGAGTTTCTGATTAGCTGTACTGCATAATCAAGCATATATAATACTGCATAATCAAGCATATATAATACTGCATAATCAAGCATATATAATGCAGAGTATATAAAAGGTCATGGAGCATATTGCAAATATCTACCAACCAGGAATATGCAACAACTAGATAAGATGTTTGTATGCAGTTCCATGTATTGCTTAAAGGGATAGTCGAGTCAAAATTAAACTTTCATGATTCAGATTGAGCAGCAATTTTAAGAAACTTTCTCATTTACCCCATTATCAATTTTTCTTTGTTCTCTTGGTATCTTTATTTGAAAAAGCAGGAATATAAGCTTATGAGCCAATGCATTTTTATTTCAGCACTTGGGTAGCACTTGCTAATTGGTGGCTACATTTAGACACCAATCAGCAAGAGTTACCCAGGTGCTGAAGCAAAGATGGGCCGGCTTTGAAGCTTACATTCCTGTTTTTTTCAAATAAAGATACCAAGAGAATGAAGAAAAATTGATAATAGGGGTAAATGAGAAAGTTTCTTAAAATTGCTACTCAATCTGAATCATGAAAGTTTAATTTTGACTAGACTATCCCTTTAATGAGAAATCAAGCTTTATATTAATCCCAAGTAAAACATTTTCCTTGTATCTATCTTCTAACCATCTGTATTGTCCTAAATCTATGTTTTGTGTCATCTCTGGCATAATCTGTATTTCACATAAAAACAAGTGCCACTTTCCTGTAGGAATTTATTGTATAAAGAAATGAGGTATGTAACAGATCACAGCTTGTACTATACATGGGACACATAAATGATGGCTTTATTTTCAGTGCACAGCACATGTTTCTGTAAGAATATCAGCCATTGCTTTGTTAGTTTCTCTTTCCTGACTTTTTTATGGCAGAAGATCTTCCAGTTCCAAGTAAAAAAAAATGTAAAACAGAATAATATATGTACACAGGGACTTGTTTTTATTCTATAGGGTCTACTGTTACCTTGTGATACAAAACCAATAGAGAAGGTGTAAGATACAAGTGAAAGATCCGTCAGTTCCCCAACAGGTGCGCTGCTTCCAAAGTGAGCCACAGCTGTCCCCATCTGGGCTATGGTTTCATAGGATGAGCAGAATGCTGTATTTTTTTGTTTTAATGAGCACCCGTGCACAAGAGAAGAATAGGAAACTGATTTATAAGCCAATAATCATTTTATGTTAATTTTTATAGCAGTAGAGAGGAAGGAGCCTCTTACTGGCTCAATAAACCAAGATTCAATCCTTATAAAATGACATTAATAAACTCCACCATGTTTTATAGTAGCCCTGCAAAATTACTCAGCATCCTTGAAAGGCAACTAGTAGAAAAAGAAATATAATCTGCGTAACGACTTTAGATGCAAATTAAGGATAAATACAATGGCACTGATCACTCATTTAAATGTACAAGTTTTAGAATTTTTTGTTTTATTTTGTAATAAAAGATATCTGAAATCTAGAAAGCTTACCTTGAAGCATGCTTTGTTAAAGGGACAGTCTACTCCAGAATTTGTATTGTTTAAAAAACTAGATAATCCCTTTATTACCCATTCCCCAGTTTTGCACAACCAACACAGTTATATTAATATACTTTTTAGCTAGGTGATTACCTTGTATCTAAGCCTCTGCAGACTGCCCCCTTATTTCAGTTCTTTTTACAGACATTTTAGCCAATCAGTGCCCTCACATAAGTAACTCCATGGGCGTGAACTCAATGTTATCTAGCTGTGAAAAACTGTCAAATACATTCAGAAAAGAGGCGGCCTTCAAGGGTTTAGAAATTAGCATATGAACACACCTAGGTTTAGCTTTCAACAAAGAATACCAAGAGAACAAAGCAAATTTGATAAAAGTAAATTGGAACGTTGTTTACAATGGCATGCCCTATCTGAATAATACAAGTTTAATTTTGACTTGACTGGCCCTTTAAGCTTTATGTTTGCCTAAATGGAGGAAGCAAGAGGCAGTTAGTCATAAAAAATATTGCTTTATTAATATTGTGAAGAATATTTTTATGTTTCATTAAGTTGGCAAAGCAATTACATCAAATTCTATGTTTTTCATAATTAAACAAACATATTATACTTTAGCAGCCTGGTTTTATTACATAATTATTATTTATTGTAAATGATGTATGTTTTATAGTTTAGCAGCAGAGATCGGATTTGTATTCATATCCTAATGTAAATAATTAGACTGATGCAAATAAGCCTGAGATCCTGTATTGCGATCGGAAACCTTTTGTATGACAATCAGACAATAATTCACCACCGAGAGTGTTTCACAAATGTACATTTAATAGCTTTACATTATTCTGTATTAAATAATAAATGAGCAGCTGTGCATTCTGCATGCAATATAATTGTACTAAATAGAATAAAATGTATTTCCTGTGCTAATTAGCACTAATGTGTCCTTTTTAGGGAAATAATTCAAATAAATTTGTAAGCGCCATATTAATTACATGTTAGCGGCTGTTAGTAAAAAACTTCAGATTCATGTCTTCAATTCATCCAGTATATTGTTTCAATTCCTTGAAAAACAACATTGGCACAAAGTGGCACGAATTACATTACAGAGACATTTCAATGAAGTTAAAAGGACACAAAGGTCTAAATGAAATGTTCATGGCTTCTATTATCAAATGTGCTTTGTTCTCTTTGTATCATTTATCTTAAAAACATACCTAGGTAGGCAGAGGAGAAACAGTGCATCACTGGGAGCTAGCTGGTGATTGGTGTCTTCACATATGCCTTGTGTCATTGGCTCACCAGATGTGTTCAACTAGTCCTCAGCAGTGAATTGCTTCTCTACAGCTGATTTACCTATGTGTTTAGTCTCCTTTGCAGGAGTTGAACACAGTTATATGCAAGCATTGGTGCAATAATGTAAATAAGAGCATTTTCTTTTTGCACTTTTATGTCCATTTAACCACAATTTCCTATCAGCTAGATTACGAGTTTGGCGTTATGAGCAACGTCAATACCGCACTTTAAAAAAAAAAAGGCCTTTTTCAATGGGACTCCCATAGCGCCGGTATTACGAGATTGCCTGGGAGGCCAATGAGTGAGCAGTACACCCTATACTGACAAGATCCGTAGCGCCATCTAAAGTCAGTAGTGATGAGTTTTACGTTACAAAGCTGTAGCATAAAACTCATAACTAAAGTGTTAAAAAGTACACTAACACCCATAAACTAACTATTAACCCCTTAATGCGTGGCCCTCCTGCATAGCAAATACTATAATAAATGTATTAACCCCTAATCTGCCGTTCTGGACATTGCCGCCACTATTCAAATGTATTAAGCCCTATTCCGCCGCTCCCCGACATCGTCACAACTATAATTAACCTATTAACCCCTAAACTGCCGCCCTCCTGCATCGCAAACACTATTTAAATAGTATTAACCCTTAATCTGCTGTCCGCCCACACTGCCACTATAATAAACCTATTAACCCCTAAACTGCAAGCCCCACACAACGAAATATACTTAAATAAACCACACAACGAAATATACTTAAATAAACTATTAACCCCTAAACCGAAAGGCCCCCACAACAAAATATACTAAAATAAACTATTAACCCCTAAACCTAACGACCCCTAACTTTATATTAAAATTACAATTTCCCTTTCTTAAATTAAATTAAAACTTACCTGTCAAATTAAATTAATTTTAAACTAACAAACTAAGATAATTATTAAACTACAATTAAACTAAGTACCAATTAAATTAAACTAAACTACACATTAAAAAAAACAACACTACTCTAAAAATGAATTACAAACCCCCCACTAAATTACGAAAAATAAGAAACAAATTATCAAAAATAAAAAAGAATTACACCTAATCTAATAGCCCTATCAAAATAAAAAAGCCCCCCCAAAATAAAAAAAACCCCTATCCTACAATAAACTACTAATGGCCCTTAAAAGGGCCTTTTGTGGGGCATTGCCCCAAAGAAATCATCTCTTTTACCTTTAAAAAAAACCAAATACCCCCCAACAGTAAAACCCACCACCCCCACAATCAACCCCCCCAAATTAAATAACTATCTAAAAAAACCTAAGCTACCCATTGCCCTGAAAAGGGCATTTGTATGGGCATTGCCCTTAAAAGGGCATTTAGCTTTTTTACATGCCCAGACCCTAAACTAAAAATAAAACCCACCCAAAAAAACCTTAAAAAAAACTAACATTAACCCCCGACGATTCACTTACAGTTCTTGAAGTCCCGCTTGAAGGATCCATCCAGCCGGCGAAGTCATCATCCTTGTGGCAAGAAGTCTTCATCCAGGCGGCCTCTCCGATCTTCATCCAGCCGGCAAAGTCCTCATCCAGGCGGCAAAAAGTCTTCATCCAGATGGTGTTTTCTATCTTCATCCATCCGGCATGGAGCGGGTCCATCCTGAAGACATCTGGCGCAGAGCATCCTCTTCATACGGTCTCCTCTGTAAACTGGAATTTCAATGCAAGTGACGTCATCCAAGATAGCGTCCCTTGCATTCCTATTGAGAGCTCAATCCTATTGGCTGATTGGAACAGCCAATAGGATTTTAGCAGCTCTAATCCTATTGGCTTATTGGAACAGATTAGGTGTAATTCTTTTTTATTTTTGATAATTTGTTTCTTATATTTTGTAATTTAGTGTTTGTTTTTTTATGTAATTTAGTTATTTTTATTTTTAGTAATTTTAGTGTTTATTTTTTGTAATTTTAGGCTTTAGTGTAAGGCAGGTTATGTTTTATTTCACAGGTAAGTTTGTATTTATTTTAACTAGGTAGTTAGTAAATAGTTAATAACTATTTACTAACTAGTCTACCTAGTTAAAATAAATACAAACTTACCTGTGAAATAAAAATAAATCCTAAGCTAGCGACAATGTAACTATTAGTGATATTGTAGCTAGTTTAGGTTTTATTTCACAGGTATGTATTTAGTTTTAAATAGGTATTATTTAGTTAATAATTGAAACTTTAGTTTAGCTCTATTTTAATTATGTTAAAGTTAGGGGGGGTTAGGGTTAGGTTTAGGGTTAGGTTTAGGGGTTAATATAGTTTAATTTGGCTTGTTGCGATGTGGGGGGGCTGGCGGTTTAGGGGTTAATAGGTTTATTTAGTTAATAATTGTAAATTTAATTTAGCTATATTTTTATTATGTTAAAGTAAGTAGGTGTTAGGGTTAGGCTTAGGGTTATGTTAGGGTTAGGTTTAGGAGTTAATTGATTTATTTAGTGGTAGTGATGTGGGAGGCCAGAGGTTTAGGGTTAATAACTGTACTATAGTGGCGGCGATGTTGGGGGCGGCAGATTAGGGTTTAATAATATTATGTAGGTGGCGGCGATGTTGGGGGCGGCAGATTAGGGGTTAATAACTGTATGTAGGTGGCAGCGATGTTGGAAGCAGCAGATTAGGGGTGTTTAGACTCAGGGTTTATGTAAGGGTGTTAGGTTTAAACATTATTTTCTTTTTCCATAGACATCAATGGGGCTGCGTTACGGAGCTTTTGTTTCTGCGATCGCAGGTGTTAGACTTTTTTTTTGCCGGCTCTCCCCATTGATGTCTATGGTGAAATTGTGCACGAGCACATCAAAGCAGCACTTGTTTTCGGTGTGGTATGGAGCTTAACACAACCATTTCGCCCGCGCAAACCTGCTTTTTTAAAACTTGTAATGCCAGCGCTATAGTGGCGATCGTTAAAATCCCTATAGCGCTCAAAACTCGTAATCTAGCTGTATGATATTAAACATTAATTGGTCAAATCACACAAACATATGGGCGCTGATTTAACAAATGGTGGACAGACATGATTTACTGTAGCAAATCATATCCACCCGACATCACTAATTGCTGACAGCATAAGCTGTCTGCATTTAACATTTCACAAGCATTTCTGGTGAAATGCTTGTGCAATGCCGCTAGCAGGGGGTGTCAATCATCCAGATTGTAAGAGGTGGCGGACGCGTTAAGGAGCAGTGGTCTTATGATCCCTGCTTCTTAACTTATGTTTCTGGTGAGCTGGAAACATCGGGTGGAGCAATCAGCGTCGGCTGCTTCATTAATTTCCCCCATGGTCTTCCTAATAAGTTGGCGGTGATCTGATGTCAGTGCATGTAAGAGTATTCAATGCACCATAATTGGCCCAGCCCACCTAATTAGTGTTGTGCTTATTCCGCTCAAACCTGCATTCCTCTGTAAGATCAGAGCAGTAACAATGGTAAAGTGACATGAAATCCAAATGTTTTCTTACAAGATTCAGATAGACCACACAGTTTTAAACAACTTTCTAATATACTTCTATTATCAGTTTTTCTCGTTCTCTTGGTATCTTTTGCTGAAAAGCAGGGACGTAAGCTTAGGAGCCAGTCCATTTCTGGAGCACTATATGGCAGCAGTTTTGTAATAATGCTAAGTATTTGCAAGAGCACTAAATGGCAGCACTATGTCCTGTCTATCTAGGTATCTCTTCAACATAGAATATCATGAGAATGAAACAAATTTGATAATACAAGCAAATTGGAAACATTTTAAAAATGGTAAGTTCTGTCTGAATCGCAAAATAAATTGTTTGGGTTTCATATCCCTTTAAATATCGGTTTAATCGATAGCTGCTCTTCTGCTTTTCACATCTCATTCTGAATTCAGAAAGGTAAAAAAAATCTAACTGTGAAGCTAACAATTTGTCTCAACATCTGAAACTGCACAACTCATAAATATTTGTACCCGCCCCTTGTCACATTCCCAACTCGTGAATCTCTCTCCATTACAAAAAAATTCACTTCTCTGCTCATAGAACGAGTTCCTCTATGACAAAAATGCATTTAAAACCTTATAGGACAAACAAATTAAGATATTCAGAATAAAACCATCCATAAAATGTTCTACTCTAATATATGCATGAAAAAAAACAAGACAAACTCGTCAGCTTTGTAACACACATGACTGGGGGATGTTTCACAGACACAATATGATCGTTAGTTCCCCGTGCGCAGACAAAAAATCCTGACAAAGCTGATGGAAGTCTCAAGAAACGGTTTATTCTACCCATCAAGACTACATTCCCACAACAAACCAGACTTACAAAATATGTTACAATTACCCACATTTACATAAAACTGATTTGCAAGTGCATTTCTTGAGTGATTTGGTTGTATTTAAGTTTTTTCCACATTGGCAACGAGTTGCACTTGATGTATAAGATATCAGGTCAGTGGCAGTTCCAGAAACCTTTTTGTGGAGGGGGCAAGCACTCCTGGGTAAAGTGGTGGTTGTTTCACTGGTGGGGGAGGTATAGTGTGCTATGAGCAGGGTCAGGGCAAGTGCAGGTGTAGATACAGGTGTTCTGAGGATAGATCTAGGTGTCAGGGGCGGGGAGTAATAAGGATTATATTTGTATCACCCTCCTCAGCCAAATGAGGATGCACAATAACAGATTGGGGGTGCCTTGCAGCCCTTGTTCCCTCCTAGAACTGCCACTATATCAGGTAATGGGTACCACACACAACTAGATGTTAAAAGGATATGAAACCCAAAAATTGTCATTTGTGATTCAGACAGAATTTTAAAACATTTTCTAACTTTTTATTATCAAATTTGCTTCGTTTCCATGATATTCTTTGTTGAAGAGATACCTAGTTAAGTGTCCGGCGCACTACATGGCATTGCAAATGGAGGGCATTCTTACAATACTGCTGAATCTCGCTCCTTTGCAACCTCATTAGAGTTTATGGTTTTAGCCCATTGACAGCCAAAACAATGAAGACATATTTTTCTCATTTGCAAGTTCATATAATAATCCTATAAATATTTCTGTTTCAGTAATAGTATTTCTAAAATCTACTCTGTGGTCCTTAAAGTAAAAAAAAAAAATCACTTGTGCCCTTCGTATAAAAATCGTTTGACATCTGATGTACAGGAAACCCACAGATCCAAAAAGTAGTTCCACAGAAATATTTTTTATTCTATCTATAGCATCTGAAATAGTTAGCCAGACAATTATAAATGGCTCCAATGCACAGACAACAATAGCAAAAGATGTGAAAACACTGCTCAGAGATAAGTCATGAAAATCCGAAGCAAGAGCCTACATTAGTACAAAGCTTAAAATAAACTGAAAATAATCCCTAAATCATCAGCTTCAAGGTGATCTTTAGTTATATCAAAGGTAACATAGATCTAAAGATGCTGCTCTGTGAAGATAAAAGGCTTAAAACAAACCCTGAACCAGCCTTGATAGCCCACAGACTCCTTATTTCTCTTCTGCATAGTTGTAAGAAAGATGCAAAAGGAACATTGCAGTTTTATCATTTGTTCCATCTAAATGAAGTCATTTTATAATAGTTTTTCTTTGTTTTGTATGGGGTGTGTCTCTGTCCACCAACCAATTTGTGGGAGTTCTCCTTACCAGCCAATAATCATTCTGTCCCTAGGAGTGAGTTGTGCACAAACATATTCATTGTTGATCAGTACAGGAGAGTTATATCTGGGCTGTGTCAAATCTTATTGTTGATTTTTGTCTGTATATCTATTTATCTATGTGTGTTTCTGTCTATGGGGTCCATTTATTAATGCTCAGATGGACATGATCTGATAAAGCGGTTCATGTCCGCCGCACATCGATAAATGCCGACAGCATACGCTGTCGGCATTTATCATTGCACCAGCAGTTCTTGTGAACTGCTGGTGCAATACCACCCCCTGCATATTTACGGCCGCTAGCAGGGGGTGTCAATCAGCCCGATCGTATTTGATTGGGCGGATTGCTGTCCACTACCTCAGAGGTGGCGGACGAGTTAGGGAGCAGCGGTCTTAGGACAAATAAAAGATATAAAACCAACATGGCAGGACAAAAATAAAGACAGTTCAAAAATCAGAATCACTGATTTGGAAAAAGGATCACCCCCCCCCCGTGTTAGTATTTTGTTGAACCACCTTTTGCTTTAATTACAGTCTTTAGTCTGTTGGGATATGTCTCTATTAATTTTGCACATCTAGACTGTGCAATATTAACCCACTCTTCTTTGCGGAACTGCTCCAGTTCTGTTACATTTGATGGTGACCATTTGTGGACTGCAGTCTTCAAGTAATGCCACAGATATTCAATAAGGTTTAAGTCTGGGCGCTGACTAGGGCATTCATCTATTTCTCCTTCAACCACTGTGGGGTCATTTTTGCTGTGCGCTTTGGGTCATTCTCATGTTTGAAGGTAAACCTTCTTCCCATTGACAACTTCCTGGCAGAGGGTAGCAGATTTTCCTCAAGAATCTGATGGTATTTTGTCCCATCCATTATTCCTTCTGTCCTGACAAGTGCTCTAGTGCCTGCTGCAGAGTAACACCCCCATAACAGGATATTACCCCCTCCATGCTTTACTGTAGGTATGGTGTTATTTGGATGCTGAGCTGTATTGGATTTTCTCCAGACATATAATTTGGTGTTGAGGCCAAATGATTCAGTCATTTAGGGGCCAGATTATCAAGATCTGAATGGAGCTTGATGCCCCTATTTCCGTGTTAGCCTTCAGGCTAGCCGGAAACAGCAGTTATGAAGCAGCGGTCTTAAGACCGCTGCTCCCCAACTGGTCCGCTGCCTCTGAGGCTGAGGTCTACAATCTGCCCAATCCTATATGATCAGGCTGATTGACACCCCCTGCGGCATTGCACAAGCAGCTCTGGTGATCTGCTTGTGCAATGTTAAATGCCGAAAGTGTATGCTGTCGGCATTCAGCGATGTCTGTCAGACATGATATGCTACAGCCCCTAAATCAGCCCCTTAGTCACATCTGACCATAAAACCTTTTCGCATGTGGCCTCAAAATCTCCTAGGTGTGTTATGGAAAAGCTCAATGACTTCATGTGTCCTTTCTTGAGGAGTGACTTTTTTATTGCAACCCTCCCATACATTTGTGGAGAATTTGTGGTATTGTTGTCACATGCACACAATGACCACTCTTTGTCATAATTTCCTGCAACTGCTTCAGAGTTGCTGTGGGTCTCTTGGTAGCCTCTCTGACCAGTTTACTCCTGGCTTTTTCATCCATTTTGGAGCAACGTCCTGATCCAGAAAGGGTCTGTGTTGTAAAAAATACCTTCTAATTCTTAATAATATACTTCACTGTGGCCTAGATTTGGAGTTTGGCGTTAGCCGCGAAAACCAGCGTTAGAGGCTCCTAACGCTGGTTTTAGGCTACCTCCGGTATTTGGAGTCACTCAAAATAGGGTCTAACGCTCACTTTTCAGCCGCGACTTTTCCATACCGCAGATCCCCTTACGTCAATTGCGTATCCTATCTTTTCAATGGGATCTTTCTAACTCCGGTATTTAGAGTCGTGTCTGAAGTGAGTTAGACATCTAACGACAAAACTCCAGCCGCAGGAAAAAAGTCAGTAGTTAAGAGCTTTCTGGGCTAACGCCGGTTTATAAAGCTCTTAACTACTGTACTCTAAAGTACACTAACACCCATAAACTACCTATGTACCCCTAAACCGAGGTCCCCCCACATCGCCGACACTCTATTAAAATTTTTTAACCCCTAATCTGCCGACCGCCACCTACGTTATACTTATGTACCCCTAATCTGCTGCCCCTAACACCGCCGACCCCTATATAATATTTATTAACCCCTAATCTGTCCCCCACAACGTCGCCGCCAGCTACCTGCATATTTTTTTTAACCCCTAATCTGCCGCTCCGTACACCGCCGCAACCTACGTTATCCCTATGTACCCCTAATCTGCTGCCCCTAACACCGCCGCCACCTACGTTATCCCTATGTACCCCTAATCTGCTGCCCCTAACACCGCCGACCCCTATATTATATTTATTAACCCCTAATCTGCCCCCCACAACGTCGCCTCCACCTGCCTACACTTATTAACCCCTAATCTGCCGAGCGGACCGCACCGCTACTATAATAAAGTTATTAACCCCTAATCCGCCTCACTAACCCTATAATAAATAGTATTAACCCCTAATCTGCCCTCCCTAACATCGCCGACACCTAACTTCAATTATTAACCCCTAATCTGCCGACTGGAGCTCACCGCTATTCTAATAAATGAATTAACCCCTAAAGCTAAGTCTAACCCTAACACTAACACCCCCCTAAGTTAAATACAATTTACATCTAACGAAATTAATTATCTCTTATTAAATAAATTATTCCTATTTAAGGCTAAATACTTACCTGTAAAATAAATCCTAATATAGCTACAATATAAATTATAATTATATTATAGCTATTTTAGGATTAATATTTATTTTACAGTCAACTTTGTAATTATTTTAACCATGTACAATAGCTATTAAATAGTTAAGAACTATTTAATAGTTACCTAGTTAAAATAATTACAAAATTACCTGTAAAATAAATCCTAACCTAAGTTACAATTAAACCTAACACTATACTATCATTAAATTAATTAAATAAAATACCTACAATTACCTACAATTAAACCTAACACTACACTATCAATAAATAAATTAAATACAATTCCTACAAATAACTACAATGAAATAAACTAACTAAAGTACAAAAAACAAACAAACACTAAATTACAGAAAATAAAAAAATATTTACAAACATAAGAAAAATATTACAACAATTTTAAACTAATTACACCTACTCTAAGCCCCCTAATAAAATAACAAAGACCCCCAAAATAAAAAATGCCCTACCCTATTCTAAATTACTAAAGTTCAAAGCTCTTTTACCTTACCAGCCCTGAACAGGGCCCTTTGCGGGGCATGCCCCAAGAAGTTCAGCTCTTTTGCCTGTAAAAAAAACATACAATACCCCCCCCCAACATTACAACCCCCCACCCACATACCCCTAATCTAACCCAAACCCCCCTTAAATAAACCTAACACTAAGCCCCTGAAGATCATCCTACCTTGTCTTCACCTCACCAGGTATCACCGATCCGTCCTGGCTCCAAAATCTTCATCCAACCCAAGCGGGGGCTGGCGATCCATCATCCGGTGGCTGAAGAGGTCCAGAAGAGGCTCCAAAGTCTTCATCCTATCTGGGAAGAAGAGTAGATCCGGACCGGCAACCATCATCTTCCAAGCGGCATCTTCTATCTTCATCCGATGAGGACCGGCTCCATCCTGAAGACCTCCGACGCGGACCCATCTTCATCCGGCGACGTCCAACTGAAGAATGAAGGTTCCTTTAAGGACGTCATCCAAGATGGCGTCCCTCGAATTTCGATTGGCTGATAGGATTCTATCAGCCAATCGGAATTAAGGTAGGAATATTCTGATTGGCTGATGGAATCAGCCAATCAGAATCAAGTTCAATCCGATTGGTTGATCCAATCAGCCAATCAGATTGAGCTCGCATTCTATTGGCTGTTCCGATCAGCCAATAGAATGCGAGCTCAATCTGATTGGCTGATTGGATCAGCCAATCGGATTGAACTTGATTCTGATTGGCTGATTCCATCAGCCAATCAGAATATTCCTACCTTAATTCCGATTGGCTGATAGAATCCTATCAGCCAATCGGAATTCGAGGGACGCCATCTTGGATGACGTCCCTTAAAGGAACCTTCATTCTTCAGTTGGACGTCGCCGGATGAAGATGGGTCCGCGTCGGAGGTCTTCAGGATGGAGCCGGTCCTCATCGGATGAAGATAGAAGATGCCCTTGGAAGATGATGGTTGCCGGTCCGGATCTACTCTTCTTCCCGGATAGGATGAAGACTTTGGAGCCTCTTCTGGACCTCTTCAGCCACCGATGATGGATTGCCAGCCCCCGCTTGGGTTGGATGAAGATTTTGGAGCCAGGACGGATCGGTGATACCTGGTGAGGTGAAGACAAGGTAGGATGATCTTCAGGGGCTTAGTGTTAGGTTTATTTAAGGGGGGTTTGGGTTAGATTAGGGGTATGTGGGTGGTGGGTTGTAATGTTGGGGGGGGGTTATTGTATTTTTTTTTACAGGCAAAAGAGCTGAACTTCATGGGGCATGCCCCGCAAAGGGCCCTGTTCAGGGCTGGTAAGGTAAAAGAGCTTTGAACTATAGTAATTTAGAATAGGGTAGGGCATTTTTTATTTTGGGGGTCTTTGTTATTTTATTAGGGGGCTTAGAGTAGGTGTAATTAGTTTAAAATTGTTGTAATATTTTTCTTATGTTTGTAAATATTTTTTTATTTTTTGTAACTTAGTTCTTTTTTATTTTTTGTACTTTAGTTAGTTTATTTCATTGTAGTTATTTGTAGGAATTGTATTTAATTTATTTATTGACAGTGTAGTGTTAGGTTTAATTGTAGGTAATTGTAGGTATTTTATTTAATTAATTTAATGATAGTATAGTGTTAGGTTTAATTGTAACTTAGGTTAGGATTTATTTTACAGGTAATTTTGTAATTATTTTAACTAGGTAACTATTAAATAGTTCTTAACTATTTAATAGCTATTGTACATGGTTAAAATAATTACAAAGTTGCCTGTAAAATAAATATTAATCCTAAAATAGCTATAATATAATTATAATTTATATTGTAGCTATATTAGGATTTATTTTACAGGTAAGTATTTAGCTTTAAATAGGAATAATTTATTTAATAAGAGATAATTAATTTTGTTAGATGTAAATTATATTTAAGTTAGGGGGTGTTAGTTGTTAGACTTAGCTTTAGGGGTTGATACATTTATTAGAATAGCGGTGAGCTCCGGTCGTCAGATTAGGGGTTAATAATTGAAGTTAGGTGTCGGCGATGTTAGGGAGGGCAGATTAGGGGTTAATACTATTTATTATAGGGTTAGTGAGGCGGATTAGGGGTTAATAACTTTATTATAGTAGCAGTGCGGTCCGCTCGGCAGATTAGGGGTTAATAAGTGTAGGCAGGTGGGGGCGACGTTTTGGGCGGCAGATTAGGGGTTAATAAATATAATATAGGGGTCGGCGGTGTTAGGGGCAGCAGATTAGGGGTACATAAGGATAATGTAAGTAGCGGCGGTTTACGGAGCGGCAGGTGTCAGCGATAGCGGGGGCGGCAGATTAGGAGTTAATAAGTGTAAGGTTAGGGGTGTTTAGACTCGGGGTACATGTTTGGGTGTTAGGTGCAGATTTAGGAGGTGTTTCCGCATAGCAAACAATGGGGCTGTTAAGAGCTGAACGCGGCTTTTTTGCAGGTGTTAGGTTTTTTTTCAGCTCAAACAGCCCCATTGTTTTCTATGGGGGAATCGTGCACGAGCACGTTTTTGAGGCTGGCCGCTTGCGTAAGCAACTCTGGTATCGAGAGTTGAAGTGCGTTAAAAATGCTCTATGCTCCTTTTTTGGAGCCTAACGCAGCCTTTATGTGGACTCTCAATACCAGAGTTATTTTTATGGTGCGGCCAGAAAAAGCCGGCGTTAGATTTTCGGATCGTTACCGACAAAACTCCAAATCTAGCCGTGTGCTTCTAGTCATAGATAAATCCTTTGATATTTTCATGTATCCATCTCCTGACTGTGCCTTTCACAACATTATCCCGCCGATCTTGTGACAGTGCCTTGCCACCCATAGATGATTGTTTGCTGTAGTTGCACTACCAGGGACTGAGATGCTCCAGGAAGCTCTTTTCATGCTGAGCTAATCAAAATGCCCACAGCTGATCACAGGTTGTAAGGTCAAATGGCTTTGTGTGTTGCCTTTAGAAGGTGATTAGCTAAACATGAATGAGTTTACAAGTAATTTTTAGGGGGGTGATCCGTTTCCAATCTCACTGATTCTGTTTCTTGAATTTGTCTTTATTTTTGCCTGACATGTTGGTCTTAAATCTTTCACTTGGGGTAAGTTGCACTGAGTAATTACAACTGGATAAACACAAAAATGTGCCTGTCTTTATTTCAGGCTGCAAAGCAACAAAATTTGATTATTTTAAAGGGGGGTGATTATTTTCAATACCCACTGTATCAGGTCTATTTATCAAGCTCCGAATGGAGACCCGCTGCCCCATAACCTGTCCGCCTGCTCTAAGGCGACGGATAGAAATCAACCCGATTGAATACAATCGGGTTGATTGACACCCCCTGCTAGCGGAACGATTGGCTGTGAATCTTCAGGGAGCAGTATTGCACCAGCAGTTCACCAAAAACTGCTGGTTGCAACGAAAATGCCAACAGCGTATGCTGTCGGCATTTAATCGATGTGTGGCGGACATGTTTCGCTATAGCAGATCATGTCCGTCTGCACAATGATAAATGGGGAACTATATGTCTATCTGTGTGTCTGTCTAGCTATCTATGTATGTATTTGTGTGTGTCTGTCTATCTATTTATCTTTTTGTACGTCTGTCTGTCTATTAATCTACCTTTCTGTGTGTCTGTTTGTCAATCAGTCTGCATTCTATATATCTGGGTTATTTGTTCCGATCAGTGCCAGGAGATCAATCACATCTGATTTCTGATTGGCAGAGTCTGTCTGTCTGTGTGTTGATCTGTCTGTCTATCTATCTATTTTCATAATCATATAGTAGATTCCTAGTTTGTTAACACTACTAATGATGAGCAGATCATTTTCTTATATTTTTGTAAATAAAGGTAGCATTTATTGCTAATAAACTGGTACCTACACTCAGCTCATATTTCTCCAATGAAGCATTTTCTAGATAATCAATAGCACTGTTCATTAGTTCCCCAAATGCATACCTTGGCAACCTCATGAAGACATATATTGCTTATTTGCAAGTTCATATAATAGTTCAGTAGATATTTATGTTTATTAGTAGTATTTCTAAAATCTGTTCTGTGGTCCTTCAACTCAAAAAAAAAAATCCATTGTGGCTCTTGCATAATATTATCATTTATTATCAGTTATTTGCATAAAAACTGTCAACACCCCTGATGTACAGGAAACCCTCAGATCCAAAAGATAGTTTCACCAAATGTTTTTTAGCACTAAAACACATTGTCCTTTATACCATGTCCCTTTAAATCACTTTTAAAAACATTTATTTTAATAATAAATCTGTATTAAAACTAAATAAATATATATATATATATATATATATAAATGAGTGAAATATCTTATTTTAATATATTACACATGTGGTTAGTTATCTGTATATTCTACCCTTAATACATTTCTTCAGGTCTTTAAGAGAGCTAATTTTTCCAGCTCTAGTGTGGGAGCTCGAGCGCAATACATATCTCCGCACTTGTAGTATGAGGGGTAACTAATGAACCCTGAGCTAATTATTGAAAGTATAGGGAGAGCTAAAAAATAAATTGCCAGCTGCCTTAGATTCTCTGGTAAATCTTTTATACCATTCACTTTAATGCCAGGATAGTGCTCTATTCTCATATGAACAACTCACCCTGTGCTCCACATGTAATCTATACCATAATGTTCCCTAGAGAACAGTGCAAAAATGGCAAATTAGAGCATGTGTTTTTTTCACTACATATGTCCCTTTAAGCTTAAAAATATTGAAATGTTTTATTGCAAAAAGAGAGAGAAATTTAGAGTCCATTCTCTTGTGAAGTGTAAATCCCACAACTTCCGCTGAACATGTTTAGCAAATAGTGATGTAAACAATGATTTTCATTCAGCAGCTCATCTTTGTATTGTGTCTGATGAACTGCATATGAATAATGTTGGTTTTAGTGTTAATGGGCATCTATAGCACCTTGAATTTATATTCTAGCCCCACCAGCCCAGGCATGAGTGCTGTATTTGTGAGACAGACTTACTCCGTGCACAGACCAGTTCTCTGACTGATGCTGTGACAGATCACATGACAAAATCAGCAGCAACCTGCAGCCTTAGAGAAGCAATGTGATCGGAGCATATTTGCTTATTATAGAAGAAACATAGGTGTGCAACAGTAATCACAACAGGAAATGTGCAATCAGGATTAGGAAGTAGAAAAACAGGATCCTCTACCAACTTGGGATAATTAACTTTTTGGCCAAGTTTGATAGAATCCTTAAAATGATTATGTTTGGAACGATCCCATATTATAGATTTGAAGTAAATGTTAAATTTGACTCCAGCATTGATACATGCATCAATGCTGGAGTCAAATGTAGCCATTTATTTCTAATCTATAATAATCTTGATGAACTAAAGAAGGGGACATGACTTGGAAATTATTATTTCAGATGATATACAATGCAGTAGTAGTAAGGCCAATCGAATATTTGGTTGCATTAGAGAGGTATTAGTAGAAGAAATAGCAAGGTTTTTATGCCACTTTACAGATCGCTAGTTAGGCCTCATCTACAATTACTGTGTACTGTTTCTGGAGACCATGGGGGCCGATTTATCAAGTGTCCTGGCAGGCATGATCCTCTGTATCGATCATGTCTGCCAGACATCGGTAAATACCAACAGCATATACTTTTCGGCATTTATCATTACACAAGCAGTTCTGGTGAACTGCTTGTGTAATGCCGCCCCCTGCAGATTTGCGGCCAATCAGCCTCTAGCAGGGGATGTCAATCAACCCGATCGTATGAGATCGGGTGGAGTGATGTCTGCAGCCTCTTACGACTGCTGCTTCTAAAGTCCTGAAGGCTCGAGTGGAAACAGGTGCATTGGGCCGATTGACTGCTTGGTCAATCGGCCCCCAAATGTCCAGATGGAAATAAATAAACTAGAAACTGCCCAAAGGAGGGCTACTAAATGGTACATGGTCTTAAACTATAAAACATACAAAAAAAAGAAAGACTCTATGATCTAAATATGTATAGTTTAGACCATGAGGAGACATGATAGAAACCTTCAAATATGTGAAGGGACTTAATAAAGTAGAAGCTGAAAGCATTTTCCACAGAAAAAAAAGAAATACTAAAACAAGGGGTCACAATCTTAAATTAGAGGGTAGCAGCTTCAGGAGAAATGTGAGGAAGCAATTACAGAAAGGGTGGTGGATTTGTGAAATACATTTTCAATGGGACAAAGTATAAGGCTATCCTAAGGAAACAGTAACATGTAATATGTGTAGACTTTATGGTCCTTCTTGGTTCTTATCTACCGTCAAATTATATGTTTCTATGATGGAATTCCAGAATGCTATGACCCTGGAGAAATGTCTACTAAGTGTTTGGGAAGAATAAAGACTGTCTAGGACTCTGTGTTAATAATTTAATTTCACAGGAGGGTCGTGGTGATGCAGCCTTATATATGGGGAAGCAAAAAAGCTGGTGAGCATGTCATATATTTCTAAAGAAGCGAGTAGGTGAGGACACTAATATGAGAGTCAGGCTGACACCTTGTTCTAATACTGAGGCTGTTTTATCGGTTTGGTTTCAACAATTACCATTAAATTATTAAATGATGTCTATTTTAAAGGCATTTCTGGGCAGCTGTTTATACTGCAGAGCTTGTAGCTGTTTATAGTTGTAGAGATTCTATCTCCTGGTTAGGTGGGTATAGGGTTGTCTTGATGTCACTGAAGGTAGCAGCTGGTCGTGTGGTAGTCTTGTGAACATAATGCCAGTCAACCACAGATTTAATGACAGCTGAATGGACAGACTCATGAGGGTTTGTGGGTTGGTTGAAGGTTCTCTTTGGTTTCTTTTAGGAGCACACAGGTAGAAACTCATTGCAATTAAATAGTTTTCTTAATTTTAATTTAATAAAAATGGCTACAAAGTTTAAAGCATCTTTATAAGCAGAATACAGATTGCAATTAAGCACTGCATTGTAAATGATCTGCATACAAGACAACTTTTAAAACTAATGAAACATTGGTCATAAAATTTGCATTGTTTTGCACTACAAGGACACACTCCTTTGCGGTGGTCTATAAAGAGAAGATATACAGTATATGTGTTGTAGAATCAGTGATTCAGACCTGCCAGATACACTCTCCCTTTATGGGCATAGTGGAATAAAACACAATTGTCAAAGGTGAATTACTGTAAATGAAAGCACAATAAAATAATGATGTTACAACAATTTCTGTCTAGTGTAAAAAAATATAAGTTTGAGTAATTAATACATCTTGAGTTTAATTACCCTTTTACTATTGCTGTCTGGACCAAAGTATTGATTTTTTTTTCTGTGATAATAATGTGTACATGTCCAATCAGCATGATAAGTAAATGTAAAGTGATGGTCTGACACTGGCCGTACTCTGTAGCAATAAATATGCACCTCACTATTATTAAAAGGACATTAAACACTTTGTGATGATAATATAAAATGATAAATATTTTTTATAGAAAAATCTCTACAATATACTTTCATTATTTATTTTGTCCTCTTTTCCTGTAATGCCATTCTGAAATTCTGGGCATTTCTGTTCCTGTTAGAAATGGAAGTGTAGGACACTGTTATATTACACACAGCCATTGGCTGCAAACTCTAGTTGACCTATGTATAACTGTCCCTAATTGGCCACAGCAGAGAGGTAACCTAAGTTACAAAATGGCAGCTCCCATTATTTTATAGACATTAAAACTTTACAATTATTTTGTTACTATTAAACAACTAATGCAACTTTAATTTGCATTTCTTTTTTGTTAAATGTATCATTCTATCTGGCATTTATTTAGTGTTTAATGTCCCTTTAAAGTATAATTTCAGTGAAAAAGTCTCTAGACTGTAGACCATTATGAAGCGCACATTAAATACATATATAAATGAAAATTAACAACACGAATGTGATTTGGATGTTTTCACTGTTTGCAGATGAGTTATTGGTAACATTTGAATAAAAAGCTTAAATAACTATTGAGAGTGAAGTATATTTTCCCCTAATACAGGAGAGGTTTCAGAGGGACATGATCATTTGTCCACCCTTTTGTAAATATGTGTATTTGTACTCAGTTTCTCCTTTTTTATCTGCTTTATAATAAGCCATCTCTTACAGTCACATAGTAACTAGACTTCTGGTGGTCTAAGCTGCATTACTAAGGGCCCTCAAAAAATAGCCTGAAATGAGTTCATATTTAGCTCTACATATTCCAGAGATGCTGGGTGCTGCTTCATGAGACGGCAGCTATGTCATTATTACAAGCAACTTCTGACTTTGGGGCCAATTCTAAAACTGTTTCTGGGCTGGTGAGATTCTTTAAGATGCTGCAGGTCCTTCTGTTTCCCTGGTGGAATTCTATGAAGACTCTTTTTACCCTGAAAACAGGGTGTTTCACTAAGGGGTGTATACTGCGTTTATATATGGAATGAAGATGCATAAATAACAAAACTGCACAATGAAAATCATCATCTAAAAATGACACAAAACAAATCATTTAAACCGTTAAGGAATTGCTCTAAAAGGAAAACCTGTGCAAATGAAACAGCAACATTAAGGTACAGTGCACTGAAAACTCTGTATTGTTATTTATATTAGGTGTAATATTCAAGTTTAAAACCACGCTGGTTTCTCACCTATGTACTTTGTCCTCCATTGCAAACTTTTACCTAGCAGAGAGCTCTCATTACTTCTATGGGACAGAGCCTTTTTTATAGAATTCCATGAGGGCTGCCCCTAAAGGTGTTGGCGTGGAAAACCTTGTGCAAATTATTTAGAACTGGCCCCCTTGTATGATACAACCTCAGAGGGACACTTAGCAATGAGACAAATTATTTGTTAATATATATATTATTTGCTTCAGCATAGGGAAATCATAATTTCGCATGTAGAATTTTAGCAGACTAAGATGTAGGTAGTTTTGGAAAAAACAATATGCATTTTCTTTCACATTCTTTTTGCATAATAATTACAACTATGACACTAAGCGCTAAATTACAAGTGGAGTGCTAATTTATTGTGTGCCCATAATGGGCAAATTCGCTTGTTTACAGACGCAAGTGGCTGGTTATGCTACCGCAAAGCTTGCAGTAGGTATTAGCGCTCCCGAAAATTAACCAGAGGTCAGACCTCTGGTTAATTTTAAAATTGTCCCCCAATTGCCCCCAAAATTCAGTGTGCATAAGCCTTAATAAAATAAAAAAATATCAGCATCTTTAATTTTTTTAAATCTAACTGCACTTCACTTGTAATCTAGCCCTTTATAACTCCGTCCTGCATTTGACTGTGTTAACCTCTATGCCCACCATGACCGTTTGCAAGTACATATTTGGTCAGTTTCATCTCATTGCGTTAAATCCATTATGCAATGTGATTCTTGGCTTTGAGACCAGGAGCACATGTTGTCAATAAGAGAAGATGCACCTACATTAGGGGTTATTAGCAGGCGTCTAGTTTAGGTCTGATGTAGGAGGGAGAAATTGCAGCTCTAATTACAAAAGAAATAAAAGCCAGAATTGATCACAAACACAGGAACTGTTAGATAATGGGCAATGTGCATAGGAACTCCATAGGCTGCTGAGGGCCTTGTGACATTACACAAACTGTAAGCTGCATGAGGGAGATGTATGCAATGAATAACGTAGCTTTATTTTGCTAAATGAGTATATTGTTATATGGTTTTTTTTCACTGATTCCCATGTCCCCCAGAACAAAAGAGCCCTACTAACCAATCACAAACTAACCAATCACAAACTAACCAATCACAAAACTAACCAATCACAGAAATCGCTGATTGCTGACAGCATACGCTGTCCGCCATTACCATTGGTGAACTGCTTGTGCAATGCCGCCCCCTGCAGATTCGCAGCCAATTGGCCGCTAGCAGGGGGTGTCAATCAGCTCGATCGTATAGGATCGGGTGCATTGAAGACCCGCAGCCTCAGAGGCAGCAGGCAAGTTATGGAGCAGCGGTCTTTAGACTGCTGCTTTATAACTGCTGTCTCAGCGAGCATGAACTCTGCTGCACATGTGCAGTTAAGGAAAGAGACAGGGGTAGCCTGCCCTCTTATCTTCCCTTAAAGGGACATGAAACCAAAACAATTATCTCATGACTCAGAATAGAGCATGACATTTTAAAGACTTTCTAATTTACATCTGTTATCAATTTTTTTGTTCTTTGGTATCTTTTGTTGAATAGCAGGTCGTAAGCTCAGAAGGGTGCACGTGTCTGGAGCACAATATGGCAGCAGTTGTGCAAGACTGTTCTCCATTTGCAAGAGCACTAGAAGGCAGCACTATTTCCTGACATTTAGTGCACCAGACGCCTACCTAGGTAGCTCTTCAATAAAGAATATCAAGGGAACAAAGCAAATTTGATAATAGAAGAAAATTTGAAACTTTTTTTAAAAATCAACACAGCATGACAGGTTCATTTTACAGTCGGTTTGGATTTAGCTTATTAGGAAAAGCAAAGAAACTGCTTTCAAACACCACAACATCAGTAAAAATGAAGCAATTTGTGCATAACGTTCTCCCTCTCCTATTGGCTAAACTCTGTTTCTTCCTTACCATTTTTGTGTGCTTACCTTATTCAGGACCTTGGAGTAAATACTTTCATTTATTGCATACAAACCTCAGCTGGGCTATCTCTTTAAAAAATACAAGAATAGGATGACTAAGGAATCTAAAGTTTTTTCACATAAGACTCTAAAAGATTAGTATCTAGATCATTATTATTAATATTATTATCAGGTATTTGTAGGGCGCCAATCATTGCAAGAATGCTTGAAAAATACACAGTTTCAAGTTTGTATTTCAATAGATTTTTTTTATGTTGAAACTGTATAATAAATGGAGTCCAGTAAAGCTGATCACATTGATATAAAACGGTCAGTAAGGCCTCTGTCTGCCTCTTTGCTGTGGTTACACTGGAATGAGTGCCGCTAACCTAAAAATAGTGCGAGGAATGACAGCTTGATGGCAACACAAAAGACCATCTATACGCAGGAATTCCGCACTTGACAGGCACTGGAATCCACTATTGCATTGTGAAACTTAGTGGAGTTGTATAAATAAAAGAAACGTGTGAGATAAAGAAGTGCATTTTTGTGCATAGTTTACATGTTCATTAGTTGCCATGAAAAAAGTCACTTTCCATTTAAAATCAAAACTAATATTATTTATTTTAAATTGACAAAGTAAAGAGGCTCCTATTTTGTAGCCAAAAATACTCTTATATATGTTTGTAGATAGTAAGCAGCTCTCCTTATTGTTAAATTAATTACTGTCCCATGTGTCAAGAAAAAAGAGAACATTGCTTTAAACAAATAAAATAAATTTTTTTACTTTTATTGCTAAAAATACTCAGTATAACAATAACTTCACAATGACGAGCAATATCAATTTAATCATAAATAGTAAATGTTAATATTCCCCTTGTCACCTTATATTTATAACCATCAGTATCTAAAAAAATAAATAACTGTACAAAACATTTTTTGCAATTAGGTATTAGAATCTTGTTTTACGAGAAATTTACTTAATTTAAATAATAATAAATGAGTGAATACATTTAAATTTACATTTAAAAAAATGTTTATGACTGGCCAGCTCATAAACCATGACGCGTTTCGAGCAGGGACGTATCATGATTGTTGTGGACATTAGGAACTTTTGTGTTCATGGGCCCCTACCTCCATAAAAATATAAAAATGATATGTTATAGCTGTATTGGTATATGAACAAATATAGTCCCGGCAGAATTATATTTATCTATATACTAATGCAGCCAAAGTATGACTCTAATGGCTTGTCCCCCCTTGTGCCCCCCCAAATATGAACTTACCTCCATTGATATGAGACTGAGGGGCTTATGTATGATTGTGCGAGCGGACATGATCCATTATAGTGGATCATGCCCGCTGCACATCGATAAATGCCAACAACATACGCTCTCTGCATTTATCATTGCACCAGCAGTTCTTGTGAACTGCTGGTGCAATACCGCCCCCTGCAGATTTGCGGCCAATTGGCTGCTAGCAGGGGATGTCAATCAACCAGATCGTATTCAATGTCTTTAGACCGCTGCTTCATAACTTCTGTTTCCGGCGAGCCTGAAGGCGTACGGAGCTTGATAAATATGCCCCTGAGACTGAACTTGTCATGATGTTGCGAAAACAGAAACCCTGTAGATTAAAGAAACACTCAACTTAAAGTTTCATGATTCAGAGAGCACATATAATATATATAATATATAAAAAAAAACAACTTCCATTTGCATTACAGACATTTTATATGCTCATCTTCTGCGGCACCAGAATGTTATTTTGCTTATTAACGCATCTTCTGACAAGTCCATGTACTGTTCTAGATAAAAATAGAATAAAGTAATGAGGATTATAATATTGTATTGAATTAATACAAAATTATTGTTTTGGTGAACAATAAAGTATTTGTTTATGATGCATCATGAGTAGCAACACTTGTTACAAATACATTTTAAAAGCATTTAAACAACCAATTTGTTAGGAACATTTTCGTTGTTACAGTCCAGGGACACACCCCTTGAAATGCCTATCTTATCTGCTCTCCTGCTGTGTCCAATTAGGAAGAGTTATACATTAGCTCTTGCACAATCATTGTGCAGCATAAAGGAGTGCCAGGGTCTTGTATTTCAGTTTCACTGGGGGCAGCAAAAAGCTGAATTTTTCTGATTTAAATTACTGAAAAATGAAGCAAAATAAATAATAAAAGTGAATGTTAAAGCTTGGTTTTCTCTTTCTGTATTATTGAACATTTTGATGGGGAATTACATATGAAGTTTATATCATTTTAACAGAATAAAACTTAAAATCAAACTATGGAACTCTAGACTTACTTTTAGCCATGTATTGTATGATAGAGCTGAGCAGGCACTCTAGACTTGCCTTTTAGCCATGTAGTGTATTATAGAGCTGAGCAGGGCACTCTAGACTTGCTTTTAGCTATGTATTGTATGATAGAGCTAAGCAGGTACTCTAGATATGCTTTTAGCCATGTATTGTATGATAGAGCTAAGCAGACACTCTAGACTTGCTTTTAGCCATGTATTGTATGATAGAGCTGAGCAGGCACTCTAGACTTACTTTTAGCCATGTATTGTATGATAGAGCTGAGCAGGCACTCTAGACTTGCTTTTAGCCATGTAGGTGTAGTATAGAGCTGAGCAGGCACTCTAGACTTGCTTTTAGCCATGTATTTTCTGAATAGAGCTGAGCAGGCACTCTAGACTTGCTTTTAGCCATGTATTGTATGATAGAGCTGAGCAGGCACTCTAGATTTGCTTTTAGCCATGTATTGTATGATAGATCTGAGCAGACACTCTAGACTTGCTTTTAGCCATGTATTGTATGATAGATCTGAGCAGGCACTCTAGACTTCCTTTTAGCCATGTATTGTATGATAGAGCTGAGCAGGCACTCTAGATTTGCTTTTAGCCATGTATTGTATGATAGAGCTGAGCAGGCACTCTAGATTTGCTTTTAGCCATGTATTGTATGATAGATCTGAGCAGGCACTCTAGACTTCCTTTTAGCCATGTATTGTATGATAGAGCTGAGCAGGCACTCTAGATTTGCTTTTAGCCATGTATTGTATGATAGAGCTGAGCAGGCACTCTAGATTTGCTTTTAGCCATGTATTGCATGATAGATCTGAGCAGGCACTCTAGACTTCCTTTTAGCCATGTATTGTATGATAGAGCTGAGCAGGCACTCTAGATTTGCTTTTAGCCATGTATTGTATGATAGAGCTGAGCAGGCACTCTAGATTTGCTTTAGCCATGTATTGTATGATAGAGCTGAGCAGGCACTCTAGATTTGCTTTTAGCCATCTATTGTATGATAAAGCTGAGCAGACACTCTAGATTTGCTTTTAGCCATGTATTGTATGATAGAGCTGAGCAGGCACTCTAGATTTGCTTTTAGCCATGTATTGTATGATAGAGCTGAGCAGGCACTCTAGACTTGCTTTTAGCCATGTATTGTATGATAGAGCTGAGCAGGCACTCTAGACTTGCTTTTAGCCATGTATTGTATGATAGAGCTGAGCAGGCACTCTAGACTTGCTTTTAGCCATGTATTGTATGATAGAGCTGATCAGACACTCTAGATTTGCTTTTAGCCATGTATTGTATGATAGAGCTGTGCAGGCACTCTAGATTTGCTTTTAGCCATGTATTGTATGATAGAGCTGAGCAGGCACTCTAGATTTGCTTTTAGCCATGTATTGTATGATAGAGCTGAGCAGGCACTCTAGATTTGCTTTTAGCCATGTATTGTATGATAGAGCTGAGCAGGCACTCTAGATTTGCTTTTAGCCATGTATTGTATGATAGAGCTAAGCAGGAACTCTAGATTTGCTTTTAGCCATGTATTGTATGATAGAGCTGAGCAGGCACTCTAGACTTGCTTTTAGCCATGTATTGTATGATAGAGCTGAGCAGGCACTCTAGACTTGCTTTTAGCCATGTATTGTATGATAGAGCTGATCAGACACTCTAGACTTGCTTTTAGCCATGTATTGTATGATAGAGCTGATCAGACACTCTAGACTTGCTTTTAGCCATGTATTGTATGATAGAGCTGAGCAGGCACTCTAGATTTGCTTTTAGCCATGTATTGTATGATAGATCTGAGCAGGCACTCTAGATTTGCTTTTAGCCATGTATTGTATGATAGAGCTGAGCAGGCACTCTAGATTTGCTTTTAGCCATGTATTGTATGATAGAGCTGAGCAGACACTCTAGACTTGCTTTTAGCCATGTATTGTATGATAGAGCTGAGCAGGCACTCTAGATTTGCTTTTAGCCATGTATTGTATGATAGAGCTAAGCAGGAACTCTAGATTTGCTTTTAGCTATGTATTGTATGATAGAGCTGATCAGACACTATATACTTGCTTTTAGCCATGTATTGTATGATAGAGCTGAGCAGACACTCTAGACTTGCTTTTAGCCATGTATTGTATGATAGAGCTGAGCAGGCACTCTAGATTTGCTTTTAGCCATGTATTGTATGATAGAGCTGAGCAGGCACTCTAGACTTGCTTTTAGCCATGTATTGTATGATAGAGCTAAGCAGGAACTCTAGATTTGCTTTTAGCCATGTATTTTATGATAGAGCTGAGCAGGCACTCTAGACTTGCTTTTAGCCATGTATTGTATGATAGAGCTGATCAGGCACTCTAGATTTGCTTTTAGCCATGTATTGTATGATAGAGCTGAGCAGGCACTCTAGATTTGCTTTTAGCCATGTATTGTATGATAGAGCTGAGCAGGCACTCTAGATTTGCTTTTAGCCATGTATTGTATGATAGAGCTAAGCAGGAACTCTAGATTTGCTTTTAGCCATGTATTGTATGATAGAGCTGAGCAGGCACTCTAGACTTGCTTTTAGCCATGTATTGTATGATAGAGCTAAGCAGGCACTCTAGACTTGCTTTTAGCCATGTATTGTATGATAGAGCTGATCAGACACTCTAGACTTGCTTTTAGCCATGTATTGTATGATAGAGCTGATCAGACACTCTAGACTTGCTTTTAGCCATGTATTGTATGATAGATCTGAGCAGGCACTCTAGATTTGCTTTTAGCCATGTATTGTATGATAGAGCTGAGCAGGCACTCTAGATTTGCTTTTAGCCATGTATTGTATGATAGAGCTGAGCAGGCACTCTAGATTTGCTTTTAGCCATGTATTGTATGATAGAGCTGAGCAGACACTCTAGACTTGCTTTTAGCCATGTATTGTATGATAGAGCTGAGCAGGCACTCTAGATTTGCTTTTAGCCATGTATTGTATGATAGAGCTAAGCAGGAACTCTAGATTTGCTTTTAGCTATGTATTGTATGATAGAGCTGATCAGACACTATATACTTGCTTTTAGCCATGTATTGTATGATAGAGCTGAGCAGACACTCTAGACTTGCTTTTAGCCATGTATTGTATGATAGAGCTGAGCAGGCACTCTAGATTTGCTTTTAGCCATGTATTGTATGATAGAGCTGAGCAGGCACTCTAGACTTGCTTTTAGCCATGTATTGTATGATAGAGCTAAGCAGGAACTCGAGATTTGCTTTTAGCCATGTATTTTATGATAGAGCTGAGCAGGCACTCTAGACTTGCTTTTAGCCATGTATTGTATGATAGAGCTGATCAGACACTCTAGACTTGCTTTTAGCCATGTATTGTATGATAGAGCTGAGCAGGCACTCTAGATTTGCTTTTAGCCATGTATTGTATGATAGATCTGAGCAGGCACTCTAGATTTGCTTTTAGCCATGTATTGTATGATAGAGCTGAGCAGGCACTCTAGATTTGCTTTTAGCCATGTATTGTATGATAGAGCTGAGCAGACACTCTAGACTTGCTTTTAGCCATGTATTGTATGATAGAGCTGAGCAGGCACTCTAGATTTGCTTTTAGCCATGTATTGTATGATAGAGCTAAGCAGGAACTCTAGACTTGCTTTTAGCCATGTATTGTATGATAGAGCTAAGCAGGAACTCTAGATTTGCTTTTAGCCATGTATTTTATGATAGAGCTGAGCAGGCACTCTAGACTTGCTTTTAGCCATGTATTGTATGATAGAGCTGATCAGACACTCTAGACTTGCTTTTAGCCATGTATTGTATGATAGAGCTGAGCAGGCACTCTAGATTTGCTTTTAGCCATGTATTGTATGATAGATCTGAGCAGGCACTCTAGATTTGCTTTTAGCCATGTATTGTATGATAGAGCTGAGCAGGCACTCTAGACTTGCTTTTAGCCATGTATTGTATGATAGAGCTGATCAGACACTCTAGACTTGCTTTTAGCCATGTATTGTATGATAGAGCTGAGCAGGCACTCTAGATTTGCTTTTAGCCATGTATTGTATGATAGATCTGAGCAGGCACTCTAGATTTGCTTTTAGCCATGTATTGTATGATAGAGCTGAGCAGGCACTCTAGATTTGCTTTTAGCCATGTATTGTATGATAGAGCTGAGCAGACACTCTAGACTTGCTTTTAGCCATGTATTGTATGATAGAGCTGAGCAGGCACTCTAGATTTGCTTTTAGCCATGTATTGTATGATAGAGCTAAGCAGGAACTCTAGACTTGCTTTTAGCCATGTATTGTATGATAGAGCTAAGCAGGAACTCTAGATTTGCTTTTAGCCATGTATTTTATGATAGAGCTGAGCAGGCACTCTAGACTTGCTTTTAGCCATGTATTGTATGATAGAGCTGATCAGACACTCTAGACTTGCTTTTAGCCATGTATTGTATGATAGAGCTGAGCAGGCACTCTAGATTTGCTTTTAGCCATGTATTGTATGATAGATCTGAGCAGGCACTCTAGATTTGCTTTTAGCCATGTATTGTATGATAGAGCTGAGCAGGCACTCTAGATTTGCTTTTAGCCATGTATTGTATGATAGAGCTGAGCAGACACTCTAGACTTGCTTTTAGCCATGTATTGTATGATAGAGCTGAGCAGGCACTCTAGATTTGCTTTTAGCCATGTATTGTATGATAGAGCTAAGCAGGAACTCTAGATTTGCTTTTAGCTATGTATTGTATGATAGAGCTGATCAGACACTATATACTTGCTTTTAGCCATGTATTGTATGATAGAGCTGAGCAGACACTCTAGACTTGCTTTTAGCCATGTATTGTATGATAGAGCTGAGCAGGCACTCTAGATTTGCTTTTAGCCATGTATTGTATGATAGAGCTGAGCAGGCACTCTAGACTTGCTTTTAGCCATGTATTGTATGATAGAGCTAAGCAGGAACTCTAGATTTGCTTTTAGCCATGTATTTTATGATAGAGCTGAGCAGGCACTCTAGACTTGCTTTTAGCCATGTATTGTATGATAGAGCTGAGCAGACACTCTAGACTTGCTTTTAGCCATGTATTGTATGATAGAGCTGAGCAGGCACTCTAGATTTGCTTTCAGCCATGTATTGTATGATAGAGCTGAGCAGGCACTCTAGATTTGCTTTTAGCCATGTATTGTATGATAGAGCTGAGCAGGCACTCTAGACTTGCTTTTAGCCATGTATTGTATGATAGAGCTGAGCAGGCACTCTAGACTTGCTTTCAGCCATGTATTGTAGGATAGAGCTGAGCAGGCACTCTAGACTTGCTTTTAGCCATGTATTGTATGATAGAGCTGAGCAGGCACTCTAGACTTGCTTTTAGCCATGTATTGCATGATAGAGCTGAGCAGGCACTCTAGACTTGCTTTTAGCCATGTATTGTATGATAGAGCTGAGCAGGCACTCTAGATTTGCTTTTAGCCATGTATTGTATGATAGAGCTGAGCAGGCACTCTAGATTTGCTTTTAGCCATGTAATGTTTGATAGAGCTGAGCAGGCACTATAGACTTGCTTTTAGCCATGTAATGTATGATATAGCTGAGCAGGCACTCTATATTTGCTTTTAGCCATGTATTGTATGATAGAGCTGAGCAGGCACTCTAGATTTGCTTTTAGCCATGTATTGTATGATAGAGCTGAGCAGACACTCTAGACTTGCTTTTAGCCATGTATTGTATGATAGAGCTAAGCAGGCACTCTAGATTTGCTTTTAGCCATGTATTGTATGATAGAGCTGAGCAGACACTCTAGACTTGCTTTTAGCCATGTATTGTATGATAGAGCTAAGCAGTCACTCTAGACTTGCTTTTAGCCATGTATTGAATGATAGAGCTGAGCAGGCAGTCTAGACTTGCTTTTAGCCATGTATTGTATGATAGAGCTGAGCAGGCAGTCTAGACTTGCTTTTAGCCATGTATTGTATGATAGAGCTAAGCAGACACTCTAGACTTGCTTTTAGCCATTTATTGTATGATAGATCTGAGCAGGCACTCTAGATTTGCTTTTAGCCATGTATTGTATGATAGAGCTGAGCAGGCAGTCTAGACTTGCTTTTAGCCATGTATTGTATGATAGATCTGAGCAGGCACTCTAGATTTGCTTTTAGCCATGTATTGTATGATAGATCTGAGCAGGCACTCTAGATTTGCTTTTAGCCATGTATTGTATGATAGAGCTGAGCAGGCACTTAGGGCCCAATTATCTAACATTGGCCAGGCAGACATGAAAAACAACTGTCATAGGAGCTGCCTCAAGGTATTACCTAAAAAAAGTTTCTATTAACCACCTGGTATAGATGTCCATTACCTAGGATCAGGAACAACCTTTTGACGGAGGTGGAGAGTGGTGGACCCAGTGAGATGAGTACGACGTATAAGCCGAAAGTGGAAAGACTCCAGTTTACACATCCTGGGTTCGATTTATGAAGCAGCGGATGGTACTTCCGACCCACTCCGCTTCAGTTCCGCCTTAAGCAGAAGTTTAGAAGCAGCGGTCCTAAGATGGCTGCTCCTTAACTCGTTCCCCACATCTGTGGTGGCGGACAGCAATCAGCCCGATCGAATACGATCGGGTTGATTGACACCCCCTGCTAGTGGCCGCCAGAAACAGCAGCAGTTATGAAGAAGCGGTAACAAAGATCGCTGCTCCATAACCTGTCCGCCTGCTCTGAGCAGGCGGACAGACATCGCCGGAAATCAACCCGATCGAGTACGATCGGGTTGATTGACACCCCCCTGCTGGCGGCCAATTGGCCTCGAGTCTGCATGGGGTGGCATTGCACCAGCAGCTCTTGTGAGCTGCTTGTGCATTGCTGAATATGGCAAGCGTATTGCTCGCCGTATTCAGCGAGGTCTGGCGGACCTGATCCGCACTTTCGGATCAGGTCCGCCAGACCTTGATAAATAGGGGCCCATATTTTTACTGCATGTTTTTATTTCAACACTACATTTATTTGTTTCATACCATTAGTACTGACATTATTTGGGGTCCTGGTATAATATATGCATCTTCTTCAGCTTTGTAAACACAGAGAACAACCCTTTGCCATACACATTGAATTCTAGTTAAAAACTTTTTTTACAGAATTCCAACAGGTGTCATAGTACTGCTGAGATTTCTTACAGAATCACTCTGTATCTCATGAGAACTTATTGAAACTTAAATGTATTATGATGGTGCAGTTTATCACTGATATATATATATATCTCAAAAGTACAAAATGCTTTCACACTAAGGTCAGAATAAAACTTTTATGATTTTAAAAATTGCCAATTAATTTCCATTATCAAAATGTGCACAGTCTTTTTATTTGCACACTTTGGGCTAGATAGCATATGGAGCGCAATTTTGCGCTTCTGCAAACCCGTAGTCTGCGCTCAGTTTTTTTTTTACATAAGCTGTACTGAGCGCAAGATTATGGGTTAAAAGTTTTTTTTGCGACTTCACCTTTGCATTGAGACACCCAAGCACAATCATGAACACACACCCATAGCGTTCAATAAAGCCTTGTTTCCATGTTGATAGCAACAAAACCACAGTTTGTGTATCCTCGATCGCAACAATGCATAAATATATATGTATACTTTCATATACATATATATTTATGTATTCATAGGTGTTTATATGTATGAATATACATTTTATATAAAAATACACATATAAATACTTACATTTATATTAATTCTAGAATACACATATAAATACATAAATATATATTAATTCTAGAATACACATATAAATACATAAATATATATTAATTCTAGAATACACATATAAATACATAAATATATATTCATACATATATACACATTTAAATACATAAATATATATTCATGCATATATACACCTATAATACATGACTATATTTGTATACATATATATTTTAAGAGATAGAAATACTAATAATTGTTGTCCCTATGTAGCAGGCTGGTTTTTCTAACACCTGACCTTATAACTTTTTAATACAATAAAATGTATTTATAATTTTTATCACACAATATTAACAAAAGTTTAATATGATTAAAATATGGGTTCTCCCGTAAAGTCGCAATTTTGCCCAAAGGCGAGCGCACATTGGAAGAGTGCACTTAACTTGTAAACTAGCCGTTTCTGAGGCACCAACTCCTACTGAGCATGTGCAAGAATTAACCGTGTGAGCCCATATGCATTTTGTGATTGGCTGATGGAAAATTGATGTATAATTAGTGATAGAATGAACTAAAAAATGAGTTAGAAAACGATAATAATTATGAGCAAAATTGCGAGATAAGATACAATAAAATATAATAAAATAAAGTCACTTTGTGGTTTCTTATTATGTTTAGGATATTTTTGCTTGGTGACTCAAAAGAAGATATCCAATCGCATCTGTATAGGCAGCTCTCTTGAAATAAAGGATCAGCAAGCAGAGTCCTATACGATAGGAGAGACAGAGACGCCTGTGTCTCGCCTATCGTTTAGGACTCTGCTTGCTGTGGGGAAATTGAACTAACAGCTTGATTACAAGTTTGTGCATTCGTCTTTTAACGCTGAAAATATGGTAATTGCAGAGTTAAAACAGCACTGCAGCCATTACAAGTCTTGTGGGTATAGGTGAACAGCAAGCCTTTTAGCCTGTAACGCAACGTCAGTACCGCACTTGTAAAAATGTCATTTTTTAATGGGATTCCCATAGCGCTGGTATTACGAGTTTTCTAAAAAGCCTAAAACGACAAGATCTGTACCACCATCTAAAGTCAGTAGTTATGAGTTTTACGCTACAAAACTGTAACATAAAACTCATAACTAATGTGTTAAAAGGTACACTAATAAACTACCTATTAACCCCTAAACTGAGGCCCTCCCGCATTGCAAACACTAAGTTAAATTTATTAACCCCTAATCTGCCGCTCCCGATATCGCCGCCACTAATAAAATGTATTAACCCCTATTCCGCTGCTCCCCGACATCGTCACCACTAAACTAAAGTTATTAACCCTAAACCACCGCCCTCCCGCATTGCAAACACTATTTAAATATTATTAACCCCTAATCTGCCATCCACCCACATCGCCCCCTATACTAAAGTTATTAAGCCCTACACCGCCGCCACTATAATAAACCTATTAACCCTAAACTGAAAGCCCCCCACAACTAAATAAAATAAATTAATCTATTAAACCCTAAACCGAAAGCCCCCCACATCGCAATAAACTAATTTAAACTAGAAAACCCTAAACCTAACCCTAATGTAACCCTAACCCTAACACCCCCCTAACTTTAATATAATTAAAATATAGCTAAATTAAACTTACAATTATTAACTAAATAAACATATTACCCCTAAACCGCCAGCCCCCATATCGCAATAACCTAAATTAAACTATTAACCCCCTAACCCTAACATAACCATAGCCCTAACGTAACCCTAACACCCCCCTAACTTTAACATAATTAAAACAGAGCTACATTACATTTACAATTATTAACTAAATAGTACTTATTTAAAACAAAATACATACCTGTGAAATAAAGCCTAAGCTAGCTACAATATAACTAATAGTTCTTTTGTAGCTAGCTTAGGTTTTATTTTTATTTCACAGGTACGTTTGTATTAATTTTAACTAGGTAGACTAGTTAGTAAATAGTTATTAACTATTTAATAACTACCTAGTTCAAATAAATACAAAATTACCTGTCAAATAAAACCTAAGCTACCTTACACTAAAACCTAAAATTACAAAAAATTAGAAAAACTACCATTACAAAAACAAACAAAATTATTAAAAAATAAATAACAATTATTCCTATTCTAATACCCTTTAAAATAAAAAACCCACCCCAAAATTAAAAAAAAGTCTAATCGAAGATAAACTACCAAGGGCACTTAAAAGGGCCTTTTTTAGGGCATTGCCCAAAGTTAAACAGCTCTTTTGCTACAAAAACAAACAAACACCCCCCTAACAGTAAACAAACCCCCATCCCCCAAAATACCAAGGGCCCTTAAAAGGGCCTTTTGGGGGACCCTTAAAAGGGCATTTTGTAGGGCATTGCCCTAAGTTAAACAGCTATTCTGCTACAATAAAACATTACCCCTAACAGTATACAAATCCCAACCCCCCAAACTACCAAGGGCCCTTAAAAGGGCATTTTTGTAGGGCATTGCCCTAAGTTAAACAGCTCTTTTGCTACAAAAAAACACCCCCTAACAGTATACAAACCCCAACCACCCAAACTACCAAGGGCCCTTCAAAGGGCCTTTTGGGGGGGCTTAAATGGCTTTTTTTGGGGCATTGCCCTAAGGTAAACAGCTCTTTTACTACAAAAAACAAAAAACAAACATCCCCTAAAAAAATACATTACACAAATAACAAATTATCAAAAATAATAAAAAATATTCCTATTCTAATATCCATTAAAAAAAACATCCCAAAATAAAAAAAAACTAATCTAGAATAAACTACCAATGGCCCTTAAAAGGGCCTTTTGTAGGGCATTGCCCTAAATAAATCAGCTCTGTTTAGGAAAAAATAATTTGGATGGACATTGCCCTTAAAAGGGCATTTAGCTCTTTTACTGCCCAAACCCTAATCTAAAAATAAAACCCACTAAAAAAAAAAACGTTAATAGGTTTATTTAGTAAATATTAGTAAGTTTAATGTGGCTATATTTTAATTATGTTAAAGTTAGTGTTAGGGTTAAGTTAGGGTTAGGGGTTAATAGTTTAATTTAGCTTGTTGCGATGTGGTGGGCTGGCGGTTTACGGGTTACTAGATTTATTTAGTGGTAGTGATGTGGGAGGCCAGAGGTTTAAGGGTTAATAGCTTTATTTAGTTGCGGCAATGTTGGGGGGCGGCGGAATAGGGGTTATTATATTTATTATAGTGTGGGCGATGTTGGGGTGCGGAAGAATAGGGGTTAGTAACTTTAGTATAGTGATGGCGATATTGGGAGCGGCAGATTAGGGGTTTAATAGGTTTATTTAGGTGGGGTGATATCGGGGTGGCAAATTAGGGGTTAATAACTATAGGCAGGCGTCAGCGATGTCGGGGGCAGCAGATTAGGGGTGTTTAGACGTGGGGTTTATGTTAGGGTGTTAGGTTTATACGTTAGTTTCCTTTTCCCCATAGACATCAATGGGGCTGCGTTACGGATCTTTTCTTTCCGCGATCGCAGGTCTTAGACTTTTTTCTGACCGCTCTCCCAATTGATGTCTACGGGGAAAGCGTGCACAAGCATGTCAAATCAGCGCTTGTTTTTGGTGCGGTATGGAGCTTAAAAACCCCATATCGCCCACACAAGCCTGGTTTTTGAAACCTTGTAATGGCAGCGCTATAGGGGATTAAATAACGCCACTTTTGTTGCATTCGTTAATTTCCCTATATCGCTCAAAACTCGTAATCTAGGCGTACGAGATTTGTCAGAAATAAATCTATGCAAAAAACAGGATGGAGTGAGTGCACCTTAAACGTGAACTTGTGATTATTATGGTAGCTCTAAAAAACCCTTCAGAGTGATAAAAGTTCCTCCAAACTATTATCGAAGTGTTTAATAATTAGGACAGGTGAAGGGGAGCTGATTATATGTTCAAAAATTCTTAAGAAATTCTTAAGAAATTACTTGAGAAATTATTATTTACAATAAATTGTTATGAAAACTTTGTAATAGTGCAGAAATTGTGTGTGTACTTAGTGCAATTTGATATCTAAAATTTAATAGCAAAATGAACTAATAAATGATTTAAAAAAATGAAAAGTTTGTGTAAAATTAGTTTTATATTGTTAATAGGCAAACAGATATATCAAAATTTATAACATAGTTAAAAAATCTTAATAGACAAAAGGTCAGATACAATATTGATACAATATGAGCTCAAACAGTTAAAAAACAGTATAGAAAACAAACATTTAAATAGCAGATATCTGTGCTGATAGTAAAATTAATAAATCGCCCTGCAGTGTATAGTGTAAAACAAGAGTCACTGAAAAAAACGGCTTATTTTTGGACATCAGATAAAAAACTTTTTTAAGAGAGCCTTTAAATGGAACAAGATACAGTGTACCTTTGAAAGACGTTTATTTCAATACTATTTGTAACAGGTGGCAGACTCCGTTGAGGAAAATGGTGGATAATTGAGTATGCCTGAATGGTTTTGTAGAATATTTCAGAGGTCTACAGAATACCAACATGTGATAATAAATGGTATGCTATTAGTAATAGCTTTAATTCTGTAGTGTACAGCGTTCAGCGTTCTCAAATATTCTTTTAGGTAGGATAAAAATGAAATAGTACCTGTTGTCAGAGGGCTGCTATTAGTAATAGCTATGGATCCTGAGATGTTTCATACACCTTTGTGGGTTACGGTGTCCCAATACTCTCAATCAGTATGGACTAGGATCTTTTTCAGGTCTCCGGTGCTTTGTGCTTCTCAGGCAGGTGAAAGATTTTACAAGCTCTGATGACAGCTGACCTCCGTTACAGGATGTCAAATTTATGTTGTAATCCAAAGTAGCAAATAGTAATTGTTGCAATCCAAAGTAGCGAGTAGTAGCAGTATTGGAAGTAGTCACGTGTTGAGACTTTGCAGGATAACTTGAGCCGTTATCTACTGAGCGTGTCAGATGCACCGTTTGGCGGCAAAAGAATTCAAAAGTACCGGCTTCTTAATTAAAAGTTTATGTCGGTTTTTGCTGTGGACTGTGTGATCCTGCACACAGTGTAATACAAAGATAGAGTGTGGGCAGCTCTACGCGTTTCGGCCGTAGCCTTTATCAAGATCTTATCACATGTTGGTATTCTGTAGACCTCTTTGAAATATTCTACAAACCCATTCTTAAGGCATACTCAATTATCCACCATTTTCCTCAATGGAGCCACCTGTTACAAATAGTATTGAAATAAACGTCTTTCAAAGGTACACTGTATCTTGTTCCATTTAAAGGCTCTCTTAAAAAAGTTTTTTATCTGATGTCCAAAAATAAGCCGGCTTTTCAGTGACTCTTTTATTTTACACTATACACTGCAGTGCGATTTATTAATTTTACTATCAGCACAGATATCTGCTATTTAAATGTTTGTTTTCTATACTGTTTTTTAACTGTTTTAGCTCATATTGTATCAATATTGTATCTGACCTTTTGTCTATTAAGATTTTTTAACTATGTTATAAATTTTGATATATCTGTTTGCCTATTAACAATATAAAACGAATTTTACACAAACTTTTCATTTTTTTTTAATCATTTATTAGTTCATTTTGCTATTAAATTTTAGATATCAAATTGCACTAAGTACACACACAATTTCTGCACTATTACAAAGTTTTCATAACAATTTATTGTAAATAATAATTTCTCAAGTAATTTCTTAAGAATTTTTGAACATATAATCAGCTCCCCTTCACCTGTCCTAAGTATCAGAAATAAATCTACTACTCATTTGAAATTCAGAAGTGCTATTGCATTGTCTTTTTATTATGCATTTTATTATGCATTGGTTTATTATGCAATACTACTGTATTTAATGGTTCTTTAAGAAACCAAATAGTAAGAGATCCAGTGTTTTAGGATTTATTACTGTAAGTCACATTGCAGTACGATTGACTCATCAATTTGGCACAATTACAATTTATTGTAAAGGGTAAATGTTACCAAAATGTAGGATTAGGTTCTCTGTGTGACATTTTTAGTGAGGTTGTTTGATTTCTCATTTTTCACACAACATTTTGGAAACTTGGATGGTGAATAAATAGTTTTATAGGTACTTTATTTATATTGTGTTTGAGATGTTTAATATCTACAATAACGTTTCTTTTTAGAGACACTGTTTGCATTAAAAGGACAGTAAACACATTAATATAAAGGTTTATTTATATGCATAGTGTAACAACTTCACAGTATACTTTTAATTTTTATTTTGCCTACTTTTCATATAATTTGGCAGTGAAAGAACACTCTGCTACATATTTGTCCCTAATTGGATTTAACAGATGAAAGCTGCAAAACAATTCGCTCTGTACTAGACGTGTGCATTTGTTTTGTTCAAAAGTCCGAACAAATGCACAAACTAATTTATAGAAAATGAAGTAATACTGACAAAAATAGTATTCATTTGTTTCCTTCAAATTAGCTTTAAGGGTTAAATACTTCCCTATAGCGAGCTAGAAAACCTCCGCTAATCCCGACCCTTCTTTACAGACCACATTGGCGATGGTAATTGGAGGTTTAGTGTTTCAGATCCTAAAGCCTATGGTAAAGGATAAAGTCAGAATAGTCAGTATTTGTTTTAGTACATACCCCACCTATATGAGGTACAGCAACAAACAGCAACACCACCAACAGACAGCAACACCACCAACAAACAGCAACACCACTGTTTCCTATCACTAGTTTTATGGGGAAAATAACTTTTGTATTTTTTGAAACATTGTAACTTAAAGAGACAGTATGCACTCCTTTTCATATACCTGCATGTAATAGACACTACTATAAAGAATAAGATGCACAGATACTGATATAAAAATCCAGTATAAAACTGTTTAAAAACTTACTTAGAAGCTGTCAGTTGGGCTCTGTTGAAAAGGTAGCTGGAAAGCCCACTGCAAGTGGCAAATAAGACCCTCCCCCTTCTTTTGCATATGAAAAGACCCTTTACACAAACAGGAGCAAGCTGGAGAAGGTAGCTGACGGTATTCACATAAAACTTTGGGGCTTGGTTAGGAGGCTGAAAATCAGAGCAATGTTATTTAAAAATAAGCAAAACTATACATTTATATTTTTTAAAAAAAAACTTTATGGGCTATATAAATAGATAATCTACAAAACATGTATGCAAAGAAAAAAATGAGTGTATAATGGCCCTTTAAGGTTTATTTCCCTTACAAGAAAATCTTACATCTTCTATACAAATACCCCACTATTTATAATTAAAGTGCCCTTGTTTTAATAATATTGCTTTCTGCTCCATTTGTTACCATTGAACCCTGTAATTCTAACTGCACTGCTAATCTTCTACATACTGAAATACCCGTTTCCTGCCATTCTCTCATACTAAGCACTATTTATATTGCAATTCCCTTGTCCCTATCCAATCCTGTTTTTTTTATTATTATTATTTTAGGTTTTTTAAGGATTTCTTCAAATGAATTTCCTTTTAGACAATAAATTTAGCATTCTATTTAGTAGATGTATGCAGTGATATGTATAGGGCATATGTTTGTGCAATCTTACACTGCAGTGCTTTATTACAAAATATTTACTAAAATATAAACCCTGTGCTACCAAACTGTTCTAAAACAAAAGCTTCCTGTTCAGCTCCCATGTGTATTGTATCCCATAACATTTAAACTCTTGTATTAATAAATGTGAAAATCTGTGATTTCCTATGGATTTAAACAGTAGAATTTGCAGTTAGTTGTGTAAAATTAGTCAGGTATGCGATTTAGGAATGCAAAAACCTGCCTTATGCTGGCAGACACCAGTCTATTATTTACCCACAGATCTTTTCTGGGATTTTGTAATCTAGATGATTTAATGCCAGCAGAGCTAAAGACCGCCTGTTGTGTTTTTACCAGATTGCAATTTTTCCATAAATGGATTAAATCTCTTGTGATTAAGGTGATATTACAAACACTTCCCATAGTCAAATGCAGAACTGCTATTGTTCAGTATTATTTTGTACCTTTTATGCAGACTTCCAGAACAAAATCTGTAAAATACTTAAAAGCTTATATTAAGAACCCAAACAAAATATACCACTGAAATTATTGTAGAAAGGAATCCTTTATTCATTTTTGGATATATACCACATTCTATATAATATTATTTCATAAATAAATATCTGGGTGTGAATTATGAAGTTTTATATGAAAATAACAGCTTAAAATAAATTCTTAACTGTGTTCCTTTATAGTTATCTAAACTAGCTTTTTTTTTAAAACGGTTGCATGGAGCATACCTGGATATGCTTCATGTGCATGTGCAAAGTAAAAAGGTAATAGCTTAGCTTATACTAGAAGTTTTTTTTTTCTCTAATTAATATTTATTGCAAATAATTCTTCCATCTAGGTTTGAAATACATTCTTGTATATTTCAGAGTTGGCTGGATTATTCCTTCAATTTTGGTTTTCATGACAATTTTCAGGAAATAACACTCAAATTGACATGCATATAATGCATTTCAATATTGTTTTTAATTATTTTTTTTACATATCTAGATATGCTATGTGTTCGATTTATCAAAGGCGTCATCTGGCTACAACTGCAGGTTCTCACAAGAGAACCTGCAGTCAGTATTTATCAAGCAGCAGTCATCAGACACAAGAGAACCTGCAGTCAGTATTTATCAAGCAGCGGTCATCAGAAACAAGAGAACCTGCAGTCAGTATTTATCAAGCAGCGGTCATCAGACACAAGAGAACCTGCAGTAAGTATTTATCAGGCAGAGGTCATCATACACAAGAGAACCTGCAGCCAGTATTTATCAAGCAGCAGTGATCAGACACAAGAGAACCTGCAGTCAGTATTTATCAAGCAGCGGTCATCAGACACATGAGAACCTGCAGTCAGTATTTATCAAGCAGCGGTCATCAGACACATGAGAACCTGCAGTCAGTATTTATCAAGCAGCAGTCATCAGACACAAGAGAACCTGCAGTCAGTATTTATCAAGCAGCAGTCATCAGACACAAGAGAACCTGCAGTCAGTATTTATCAAGCAGCGGTCATCAGACACAAGAGAACCTGCAGTCAGTATTTATCAAGCAGCGGTCATCAGACACAAGAGAACCTACAGTCAGTATTTATCAAGCAGCAGTCATCAGACACAAGAGAACCTGCAGTCAGTATTTATCAAGCAGCAGTAATCAGACACAAGAGAACCTGCAGGCAGTATTTATCAAGCAGCGGTCATCAGACACAAGAGAACCTGCAGTCAGTATTTATCAAGCAGCTGTCATCAGACACAAGATAACCTGCAGTCAGTATTTATCAAGCAGCGGTTATCAGACACAAGAGAACCTGCAGTCAGTATTTATCAAGCAGCGTTCATCAGCCACAAGAGAACCTGCAGTCCGTATTTAACAAGCAGAGGTCATCAGACAAAAGAGAACCTGCAGTCAGTATTTATCAAGCAGCGCTCATCAAACACAAGAGAACCTGCAGTCCGTATATAACAAGCAGCAGTTATCAGACACAAGAGAACCTGCAGTCAGTATTTATCAAGCAGCGGTCATTAGACACATGAGAACCTGCAGGCAGTATTTGTCAACCAGCGGTCTTCAGACACAAGAGAACCTAGAGTCAGTATTTTTCAAGCAGCGGTCATCAGACACAAGAGAACCTGCAGTCAGTATTTTTCAAGCAGCGGTCATCAGACACAAGAGAACCTGCAGTAAGTATTTATCAGGCAGAGGTCATCATACACAAGAGAACCTGCAGCCAGTATTTATCAAGCAGCAGTGATCAGACACAAGAGAACCTGCAGTCAGTATTTATCAAGCAGCGGTCATCAGACACATGAGAACCTGCAGTCAGTATTTATCAAGCAGCGGTCATCAGACACATGAGAACCTGCAGTCAGTATTTATCAAGCAGCAGTCATCAGACACAAGAGAACCTGCAGTCAGTATTTATCAAGCAGCAGTCATCAGACACAAGAGAACCTGCAGTCAGTATTTATCAAGCAGCGGTCATCAGACACAAGAGAACCTGCAGTCAGTATTTATCAAGCAGCGGTCATCAGACACAAGAGAACCTACAGTCAGTATTTATCAAGCAGCAGTCATCAGACACAAGAGAACCTGCAGTCAGTATTTATCAAGCAGCAGTAATCAGACAAAAGAGAACCTGCAGTCAGTATTTATCAAGCAGCGGTCATCAGACACAAGAGAACCTGCAGTCAGTATTTATCAAGCAGCTGTCATCAGACACAAGATAACCTGCAGTCAGTATTTATCAAGCAGCGGTTATCAGACACAAGAGAACCTGCAGTCAGTATTTATCAAGCAGTGTTCATCAGCCACAAGAGAACCTGCAGTCCGTATTTAACAAGCAGCGGTCATCAGACAAAAGAGAACCTGCAGTCAGTATTTTTCAAGCAGCGCTCATCAAACACAAGAGAACCTGCAGTCCGTATATAACAAGCAGCAGTTATCAGACACAAGAGAACCTGCAGTCAGTATTTATCAAGCAGCGGTCATTAGACACATGAGAACCTGCAGGCAGTATTTGTCAACCAGCGGTCTTCAGACACAAGAGAACCTAGAGTCAGTATTTGTCAAGCAGCGGTCATCAGACACAAGAGAACCTGCAGTCAGTATTTTTCAAGCAGCGGTCATCAGACACAAGATACCCTGCAGTCAGTATTTATCAAGCAGCGGTCATTAGACACAAGAGAACCTGCAGTCAGTATTTATCAAGAAGTGGTCATCAGACACAAGAGAACCTGCAGTCAGTATTTATCAAGCAGCGGTCATCAGACACAAGAGAACCTGCAGTCAGTATTTATCAAGCAGCTGTAATCAGACACAAGAGAACCTGCAGTCAGTATTTATCAAGCAGCTGTAATCAGACACAAGAGAACCTGCAGTCAGTATTTATCAAGCAGCTGTCATCAGACACAAGAGAACCTGCAGTCAGTATTTATCAAGCAGGGGTCATCAGACACAAGAGAACCTGCAGTCAGTATTTATCAAGCAGCGGTCATCAGACACAAGAGAACCTGCAGTCAGTATTTATCAAGCAGCAGTCATCAGACACAAGAGAACCTGCAGTCAGTATTTATCAAGCAGCAGTCATCAGACACAAGAGAACCTGCAGTCAGTATTTAACAAGCAGCAGTCATCAGACACAAGAGAACCTGCAGTCAGTATTTATCAAGCAGCAGTCATCAGACACAAGAGAACCTGCAGTCAGTATTTATCAAGCAGCGGTCATCAGACACATGAGAACCTGCAGTCAGTATTTATCAAGCAGCGGTCATCAGACACAAGAGAGCCTGCAGTCAGTATTTATCAAGCAGCGGTCATCAGGACACATGAGAACCTGCAGTCAGTATTTATCAAGCAGCGGTCATCAGACACAAGAGAACCTGCAGTCAGTATTTATTAAGCAGCGGTCATCAGACACAAGAGAATCTGCAGTCAGTATTTATCAAGCAGCGGTCATCAGACACTAGAGAACTTGCAGTCAGTATTTATCAAGCAGCGGTCATCAGACACAAGAGAACCTGCAGTCAGTATTTAACAAACAGCGTTCATCAGCCACAAGAGAACCTGCAGTCCGTATTTAACAAGCAGCGGTCATCAGACAAAAGAGAACCTGCAGTCAGTATTTATCAAGCAGCGCTCATCAAACACAAGAGAACCTGCAGTCCGTATTTAACAAGCAGCGGTTATCAGACACAAGAGAACCTGCAGTCAGTATTTATCAAGCAGTGGTCATTAGACACATGAGAACCTGCAGGCAGTATTTGTCAAGCAGCGGTCATCAGACACAGAGAGAACCTGCAGTCAGTATTTGTCAAGCAGCGGTCATCAGACACAAGAGAACCTGCAGTCAGTATTTATCAAGCAGCGGTCATCAGACACAAGATACCCTGCAGTCAGTATTTATCAAGCAGCGGTCATCAGACACAAGAGAACCTGCAGTCAGTATTTATCAAGCAGCGGTCATCAGACACAAGAGAACCTGCAGTCAGTATTTATCAAGCGTCGGTCATCAGACACAAGAGAACCTGCAGTCAGTATTTATCAAGCAGCAGTCATCAGACACAAGAGAACCTGCAGTCAGTATTTATCAAGCAGCAGTCATGAGACACAAAAGAAACAACAGTTAGTATTTATCAAGCAGAAGTCAGACACAAGAGAACCTGCAGTCAGTATTTATCAAGCAGCGGTCATCAGATACAAGAGAACCTGCAGTCGGTATTTATCAAGCAGCGGTCAGACACAAGAGAACCTGCAGTCAGTATTTATCAAGCAGCGGTCATCAGACACTAGAGAACTTGCAGTCAGTATTTATCAAGCAGCGGTCATCAGACACAGGAGAACCTGCAGTCAGTATTTATCAAGCAGCGGTCATCAGACACAAGAGAACCTGCAGTCAGTATTTATCAAGCAGCGGTCATCAGACACAAGAGAACCTGCAGTCAGTATTTATCAAGCAGCGGTCATCAGACACAAGAGAACCTGCAGTCAGTATTTAACAAGCAGCGGTCATCAGACACAAGATAACCTGCAGTCAGTATTTAGCAAGCAGCGGTCATCAGACACAAGAGAACCTGCAGTCAGTATTTATCAAGCAGTGGTCATCAGACACAAGAGAGCCTGCAGTCAGTATTTATCAAGCAGCGGTCATCAGACACAAGAGAACCTGCAGTCAGTATTTATCAAGCAGCGGTTATCAGACACAAGAGAACCTGCAGTCAGTACTTATCAAGCAGCGTTCATCAGCCACAAGAGAACCTGCAGTCCGTATTTAACAAGCAGCGGTCATCAGACAAAAGAGAACCTGCAGTCAGTATTTATCAAGCAGCGCTCATCAAACACAAGAGAACCTGCAGTCCGTATTTAACAAGCAGCGGTTATCAGACACAAGAGAACCTGCAGTCAGTATTTATCAAGCAGCGGTCATTAGACACATGAGAACCTGCAGGCAGTATTTGTCAAGCAGCTGTCATCAGACACAAGAGAACCTGCAGTCAGTATTTATCAAGCAGTGGTCATCAGACACAAGAGAACCTGCAGTCAGTATTTATCACGCAGCAGTCATCAGACACAAGAGAACCTGCAGTCAGTATTTATCACGCAGCAGTCATCAGACACAAGAGAACCTGCAGTCAGTATTTATCAAGCAGCGGTCAGACACAAGAGAACCTGCAGTTAGTATTTATCAAGCAGCGGTCATCAGACACAAGAGAACCTGCAGTCAGTATTTATCAAGCAACGGTAATCTGACACAAGAGAACCTGCAGTCAGTATTTATCAAGCAGCAGTCATCAGACACAAGAGAACCTGCAGTCAGTATTTATCAAGCAGCGGTCATCAGACACAAGAGAACCTGCAGTCAGTATTTATCAAGCAGCAGTCATGAGACACAAAAGAACCTACAGTTAGTATTTATCAAGCAGCGGTCAGATACAAGAGAACCTGCAGTCAGTATTTAGCAAGCAGCGGTCATCAGATACAAGAGAACCTGCAGTCGGTATTTGTCAAGCAGCGGTCAGACACAAGAGAACCTGCAGTCAGTATTTATCAAGCAGCGGTCATCAGACACTAGAGAACTTGCAGTCAGTATTTATCAAGCAGCGGTCATCAGACACAGGAGAACCTGCAGTCAGTATTTATCAAGCAGCGGTAATCAGACACAAGAGAACCTTCAGTCAGTATTTATCAAGCAGCGGTCATCAGACACAAGAGAACCTGCAGTCAGTATTTATCAAGCAGCGGTCATCAGACACAAGAGAACCTGCAGTCAGTATTTAACAAGCAGCGGTCATCAGACACAAGATAACCTGAAGTCAGTATTTAGCAAGCAGCGGTCATCAGACACAAGAGAACCTGCAGTCAGTATTTATCAAGCAGCGGTCATCAGACACAAGAGACCCTGCAGTCAGTATTTATCAAGCAGCGGTCATCAGACGCAAGAGAACCTGCAGTCAGTATTTATCAAGCAGCGGTCATCAGACACAAGAGAACCTGCAGTCAGTATTTATCAAGCAGCAGTCATCAGACACAAGAGAACCTGCAGTCAGTATTTATCAAGCAGCGGTCATCAGACACATGAGAACCTGCATTCAGTATTTATCAACCAGCGGTCATCAGACTCAAGAGAACCTGCAGTCAGTATTTATCAATCAGCGGTCTTCAGACACAAGAGAACCTGCAGTCAGTATTTATCAAGCAGCAGTCATCAGACACAAGAGAACCTGCAGTCAGTATTTATCAAGCAGCGGTCATCAGACACAAGAGAACCTGCAGTCAGTATTTATCAAGCAGCGGTCATCAGACACAAGAGAACCTGCAGTCAGTATTTATCAAGCAGCAGTCATCAGACACAAGATAACCTGCAGTCAGTATTTATCAAGCAGCGGTTATCAGACACAAGAGAACCTGCAGTCAGTATTTATCAAGCAGCGTTCATCAGCCACAAGAGAACCTGCAGTCCGTATTTAACAAGCAGAGGTCATCAGACAAAAGAGAACCTGCAGTCAGTATTTATCAAGCAGCGCTCATCAAACACAAGAGAACCTGCAGTCCGTATATAACAAGCAGCAGTTATCAGACACAAGAGAACCTGCAGTCAGTATTTATCAAGCAGCGGTCATTAGACACATGAGAACCTGCAGGCAGTATTTGTCAACCAGCGGTCTTCAGACACAAGAGAACCTAGAGTCAGTATTTTTCAAGCAGCGGTCATCAGACACAAGAGAACCTGCAGTCAGTATTTTTCAAGCAGCGGTCATCAGACACAAGAGAACCTGCAGTAAGTATTTATCAGGCAGAGGTCATCATACACAAGAGAACCTGCAGCCAGTATTTATCAAGCAGCAGTGATCAGACACAAGAGAACCTGCAGTCAGTATTTATCAAGCAGCGGTCATCAGACACATGAGAACCTGCAGTCAGTATTTATCAAGCAGCGGTCATCAGACACATGAGAACCTGCAGTCAGTATTTATCAAGCAGCAGTCATCAGACACAAGAGAACCTGCAGTCAGTATTTATCAAGCAGCAGTCATCAGACACAAGAGAACCTGCAGTCAGTATTTATCAAGCAGCGGTCATCAGACACAAGAGAACCTGCAGTCAGTATTTATCAAGCAGCGGTCATCAGACACTAGAGAACTTGCAGTCAGTATTTATCAAGCAGCGGTCATCAGACACAGGAGAACCTGCAGTCAGTATTTATCAAGCAGCGGTAATCAGACACAAGAGAACCTTCAGTCAGTATTTATCAAGCAGCGGTCATCAGACACAAGAGAACCTGCAGTCAGTATTTATCAAGCAGCGGTCATCAGACACAAGGGAACCTGCAGTCAGTATTTAACAAGCAGCGGTCATCAGACACAAGATAACCTGAAGTCAGTATTTAGCAAGCAGCGGTCATCAGACACAAGAGAACCTGCAGTCAGTATTTATCAAGCAGCGGTCATCAGACACAAGAGAGCCTGCAGTCAGTATTTATCAAGCAGCGGTCATCAGACGCAAGAGAACCTGCAGTCAGTATTTATCAAGCAGCGGTCATCAGACACAAGAGAACCTGCAGTCAGTATTTATCAAGCAGCAGTCATCAGACACAAGAGAACCTGCAGTCAGTATTTATCAAGCAGCGGTCATCAGACACATGAGAACCTGCAGTCAGTATTTATCAAACAGCGGTCATCAGACTCAAGAGAACCTGCAGTCAGTATTTATCAAACAGCGGTCTTCAGACACAAGAGAACCTGCAGTCAGTATTTATCAAGCAGCAGTCATCAGACACAAGAGAACCTGCAGTCAGTATTTATCAAGCAGCAGTCATCAGACACAAGAGAACCTGCAGTCAGTATTTATCAAGCAGCGGTCATCAGACACAAGAGAACCTGCAGTCAGTATTTATCAAGCAGCAGTCATCAGACACAAGATAACCTGCAGTCAGTATTTATCAAGCAGCGGTTATCAGACACAAGAGAACCTGCAGTCAGTATTTATCAAGCAGCGTTCATCAGCCACAAGAGAACCTGCAGTCCGTATTTAACAAGCAGAGGTCATCAGACAAAAGAGAACCTGCAGTCAGTATTTATCAAGCAGCGCTCATCAAACACAAGAGAACCTGCAGTCCGTATATAACAAGCAGCAGTTATCAGACACAAGAGAACCTGCAGTCAGTATTTATCAAGCAGCGGTCATTAGACACATGAGAACCTGCAGGCAGTATTTGTCAACCAGCGGTCTTCAGACACAAGAGAACCTAGAGTCAGTATTTTTCAAGCAGCGGTCATCAGACACAAGAGAACCTGCAGTCAGTATTTTTCAAGCAGCGGTCATCAGACACAAGAGAACCTGCAGTCAGTATTTATCAGGCAGAGGTCATCATACACAAGAGAACCTGCAGCCAGTATTTATCAAGCAGCAGTGATCAGACACAAGAGAACCTGCAGTCAGTATTTATCAAGCAGCGGTCATCAGACACATGAGAACCTGCAGTCAGTATTTATCAAGCAGCGGTCATCAGACACATGAGAACCTGCAGTCAGTATTTATCAAGCAGCAGTCATCAGACACAAGAGAACCTGCAGTCAGTATTTATCAAGCAGCAGTCATCAGACACAAGAGAACCTGCAGTCAGTATTTATCAAGCAGCGGTCATCAGACACAAGAGAACCTGCAGTCAGTATTTATCAAGCAGCGGTCATCAGACACAAGAGAACCTACAGTCAGTATTTATCAAGCAGCAGTCATCAGACACAAGAGAACCTGCAGTCAGTATTTATCAAGCAGCAGTAATCAGACAAAAGAGAACCTGCAGTCAGTATTTATCAAGCAGCGGTCATCAGACACAAGAGAACCTGCAGTCAGTATTTATCAAGCAGCGGTCATCAGACACAAGATAACCTGCAGTCAGTATTTATCAAGCAGCGGTTATCAGACACAAGAGAACCTGCAGTCAGTATTTATCAAGCAGTGTTCATCAGCCACAAGAGAACCTGCAGTCCGTATTTATCAAGCAGCGGTCATCAGACAAAAGAGAACCTGCAGTCAGTATTTTTCAAGCAGCGCTCATCAAACACAAGAGAACCTGCAGTCCGTATATAACAAGCAGCAGTTATCAGACACAAGAGAACCTGCAGTCAGTATTTATCAAGCAGCGGTCATTAGACACATGAGAACCTGCAGGCAGTATTTGTCAACCAGCGGTCTTCAGACACAAGAGAACCTAGAGTCAGTATTTGTCAAGCAGCGGTCATCAGACACAAGAGAACCTGCAGTCAGTATTTTTCAAGCAGCGGTCATCAGACACAAGATACCCTGCAGTCAGTATTTATCAAGCAGCGGTCATTAGACACAAGAGAACCTGCAGTCAGTATTTATCAAGCAGCGGTCATCAGACACAAGAGAACCTGCAGTCAGTATTTATCAAGCAGCGGTCATCAGACACAAGAGAACCTGCAGTCAGTATTTATCAAGCAGCTGTAATCAGACACAAGAGAACCTGCAGTCAGTATTTATCAATCAGCTGTAATCAGACACAAGAGAACCTGCAGTCAGTATTTATCAAGCAGCTGTCATCAGACACAAGAGAACCTGCAGTCAGTATTTATCAAGCAGGGGTCATCAGACACAAGAGAACCTGCAGTCAGTATTTATCAAGCAGCGGTCATCAGACACAAGAGAACCTGCAGTCAGTATTTATCAAGCAGCAGTCATCAGACACAAGAGAACCTGCAGTCAGTATTTATCAAGCAGCAGTCATCAGACACAAGAGAACCTGCAGTCAGTATTTAACAAGCAGCAGTCATCAGACACAAGAGAACCTGCAGTCAGTATTTATCAAGCAGCAGTCATCAGACACAAGAGAACCTGCAGTCAGTATTTATCAAGCAGCGGTCATCAGACACATGAGAACCTGCAGTCAGTATTTATCAAGCAGCGGTCATCAGAAACAAGAGAGCCTGCAGTCAGTATTTATCAAGCAGCGGTCATCAGACACATGAGAACCTGCAGTCAGTATTTATCAAGCAGCGGTCATCAGACACAAGAGAACCTGCAGTCAGTATTTATTAAGCAGCGGTCATCAGACACAAGAGAATCTGCAGTCAGTATTTATCAAGCAGCGGTCATCAGACACTAGAGAACTTGCAGTCAGTATTTATCAAGCAGCGGTCATCAGACACAAGAGAACCTGCAGTCAGTATTTAACAAGCAGCGTTCATCAGCCACAAGAGAACCTGCAGTCCGTATTTAACAAGCAGCGGTCATCAGACAAAAGAGAACCTGCAGTCAGTATTTATCAAGCAGCGCTCATCAAACACAAGAGAACCTGCAGTCCGTATTTAACAAGCAGCGGTTATCAGACACAAGAGAACCTGCAGTCAGTATTTATCAAGCAGTGGTCATTAGACACATGAGAACCTGCAGGCAGTATTTGTCAAGCAGCGGTCATCAGACACAGAGAGAACCTGCAGTCAGTATTTGTCAAGCAGCGGTCATCAGACACAAGAGAACCTGCAGTCAGTATTTTTCAAGCAGCGGTCATCAGACACAAGATACCCTGCAGTCAGTATTTATCAAGCAGCGGTCATCAGACACAAGAGAACCTGCAGTCAGTATTTATCAAGCAACGGTCATCAGACACAAGAGAACCTGCAGTCAGTATTTATCAAGCAACGGTCATCAGACACAAGAGAACCTGCAGTCAGTATTTATCAAGCAGCAGTCATCAGACACAAGAGAACCTGCAGTCAGTATTTATCAAGCAGCAGTCATGAGACACAAAAGAAACAACAGTTAGTATTTATCAAGCAGAAGTCAGACACAAGAGAACCTGCAGTCAGTATTTATCAAGCAGCGGTCATCAGATACAAGAGAACCTGCAGTCGGTATTTATCAAGCAGCGGTCAGACACAAGAGAACCTGCAGTCAGTATTTATCAAGCAGCGGTCATCAGATACAAGAGAACTTGCAGTCAGTATTTATCAAGCAGCGGTCATCAGACACAGGAGAACCTGCAGTCAGTATTTATCAAGCAGCGGTCATCAGACACAAGAGAACCTGCAGTCAGTATTTATCAAGCAGCGGTCATCAGACACAAGAGAACCTGCAGTCAGTATTTATCAAGCAGCGGTCATCAGACACAAGAGAACCTGCAGTCAGTATTTAACAAGCAGCGGTCATCAGACACAAGAGAACCTGCAGTCAGTATTTATCAAGCAGCGGTCATCAGACACAAGAGAACCTGCAGTCAGTATTTATTAAGCAGTGGTGATAAGAAACTAGAGAGCCTGCAGTCAGTATTTATCAAGCAGCGGTCATCAGACACAAGAGAAGATGCAGTCAGTAATTAACAAGCAGTGGTCATCAGACACAAGAGAACCTGTAGTCAGCAATTAACAAGCAGAGGTCATCAGAAACAAGAGAACCTGCAGTCCGTATTTAACAAGCAGCGGTCATCAGACAAAAGAGAACCTGCAGTCAGTATTTATCAAGCAGCGCTCATCAAACACAAGAGAACCTGCAGTCCGTATTTAACAAGCAGCGGTTATCAGACACAAGAGAACCTGCAGTCAGTATTTATCAAGCAGCGGTCATTAGACACATGAGAACCTGCAGGCAGTATTTGTCAAGCAGCTGTCATCAGACACAAGAGAACCTGCAGTCAGTATTTATCAAGCAGTGGTCATCAGACACAAGAGAACCTGCAGTCAGTATTTATCAAGCAACGGTCATCTGACACAAGAGAACCTGCAGTCAGTATTTATCACGCAGCAGTCATCAGACACAAGAGAACCTGCAGTCAGTATTTATCAAGCAGCGGTCAGACACAAGAGAACCTGCAGTTAGTATTTATCAAGCAGCGGTCATCAGACACAAGAGAACCTGCAGTCAGTATTTATCAAGCAACGGTAATCTGACACAAGAGAACCTGCAGTCAGTATTTATCAAGCAGCAGTCATCAGACACAAGAGAACCTGCAGTCAGTATTTATCAAGCAGCAGTCATCAGACACAAGAGAACCTGCAGTCAGTATTTATCAAGCAGCAGTCATGAGACACAAAAGAACCTACAGTTAGTATTTATCAAGCAGCGGTCAGATACAAGAGAACCTGCAGTCAGTATTTAGCAAGCAGCGGTCATCAGATACAAGAGAACCTGCAGTCGGTATTTGTCAAGCAGCGGTCAGACACAAGAGAACCTGCAGTCAGTATTTATCAAGCAGCGGTCATCAGACACTAGAGAACTTGCAGTCAGTATTTATCAAGCAGCGGTCATCAGACACAGGAGAACCTGCAGTCAGTATTTATCAAGCAGCGGTAATCAGACACAAGAGAACCTGCAGTCAGTATTTATCAAGCAGCGGTCATCAGACACAAGAGAACCTGCAGTCAGTATTTATCAAGCAGCGGTCATCAGACACAAGGGAACCTGCAGTCAGTATTTAACAAGCAGCGGTCATCAGACACAAGATAACCTGAAGTCAGTATTTAGCAAGCAGCGGTCATCAGACACAAGAGAACCTGCAGTCAGTATTTATCAAGCAGCGGTCATCAGACACAAGAGAGCCTGCAGTCAGTATTTATCAAGCAGCGGTCATCAGACGCAAGAGAACCTGCAGTCAGTATTTATCAAGCAGCGGTCATCAGACACAAGAGAACCTGCAGTCAGTATTTATCAAGCAGCAGTCATCAGACACAAGAGAACCTGCAGTCAGTATTTATCAAGCAGCGGTCATCAGACACATGAGAACCTGCATTCAGTATTTATCAAACAGCGGTCATCAGACTCAAGAGAACCTGCAGTCAGTATTTATCAAACAGCGGTCTTCAGACACAAGAGAACCTGCAGTCAGTATTTATCAAGCAGCAGTCATCAGACACAAGAGAACCTGCAGTCAGTATTTATCAAGCAGCAGTCATCAGACACAAGAGAACCTGCAGTCAGTATTTATCAAGCAGCGGTCATCAGACACATGAGAACCTGCATTCAGTATTTATAAAGCAGCAGTCATCAGACACAAGAGAACCTGCAGTCAGTATTTATCAAGCAGCGGTAATCAGACACAAGATAACATGCAGTTAGTATTTATCAAACAGCAGTCATCAGACACAAGAGAACTTGCAGTCAGTATTTATCAAGCAGCGGTCATCAGACACAAGAGAACCTGCAGTCAGTATTTATCAAGCATCGGTCATCAGACACAAAAGAACCTGCAGTCAGTATTTATCAAGCAGTTGTCATCAGACACAAGAGAACCTGCAGTCAGTATTTATCAAGCAGCGGTAATCAGACACAAGAGAACCTGCAGTCTGTATTTAACAAGCAGCGGTCATCAGACACAAGAGAACCTGCAGTCAGTATTTATCAAGCAGTTGTCATCAGACACAAGAGAACCTGAAGTCAGTATTTATCAAGCAGAGGTCATCAGACACAAGAGAACCTGCAGTCAGTATTTATCATCAGACCGCTGCTTCCCTAACTCTTCTCCACCTCTTAGGGGGAGAATTTCAATCTCCCCGGTCTGGTCCAACCGGAGAGATTGACAGTTCTTGCTCGTGATTGGTTGTGCGTGGACAGGGGGCAGGGTTGCACAAGAGTGCAAAATAGCGTTATTGTGCAATGCTAAATTCCGCCAACAGAATTCTGCCCGCCAGAGGTGAACTGCGGTGGACAGGGGCACATATGTACTTCCCTGTTCACCAACGCTTGATAAATCGAGCCCTATATGCACTTACAGTCGAACACTGCACATTTTTAAAGAGCCAGTTGTACCTCATATCACATCCTCTTCTATCACATTGTTGTGTATTGTGAAAATATTCAAATAAGTTAAAAGTCCCCAATGCATTTTATAAGTTATGAATTGGCCAATGGATAATTTAACATGTAACTATAGTACTATAAAAGCTATAGCTGGTTTACACAAGGGATGATGAATTTCTCTAATACATTTACAGGAGATGAAGTAGATAAAACAGCAGAAAAGGTATTTAAGAAATGTTTTATAAATAACTAGAAAAACAAACTACATTCCTGGTATCTACGCTTTGTGGTTTATAAAATACTTTGTTGCCCTCAGTAATTGAAAGCAAAACCTTACTGGCCCTTGGGGTAGGCGAAATATGCATACATTATTTTAGAGTTATAAAGAGGATGACGATTCAACCTCTGGAGGTTGAATTTATTAAAAGTTTGAAAAGAAACTTTTAATAAATTGTTTTAAATATACCCCTTTGGAGTTCTTTTCCTGTCAACCTTTTATCCTGTTCTCCTGTGTCCGGTGGATTTTGGATGCCGCTTTGCCCCTGCTAAGTACTCACGGAGTACGGTATAACCGCTGTGGTTCCCAGAGGAGAGAGGTGTGTGCCAAGGCTGACCATTGATTGGTTGATCTGCCGTCCGGATTAAGGTGTGGACGTGATTCCTTACCTGATTGGTGGAAGGGCCCCACGTGACCTCCTGGAGATTCTTGCCGAGTGTTTGTCTGCCGGGCGACGAATAGGTCCCGGTCTGCTGTTTCTGGCACAACATAGTGCCATTCCGTTTGTGAGTATTTCCACCGTTGTTTGCTGATATTGCCTCTGTGTTTACGTTATCACCCTATTGGTGCCTCTTTGTTCCTGTCTAGGAGTTTCTTGATACATTATTTTATCATTGAAAGGGAACACAGCTTAAACAATTATGTAAATTGTGAGAAAATAATATTTTTGAATGTCAGAGTTTTGGAACAAGGTATGAATATTTTACTATAAGCTGCCGATGCTGAGTATCTAGAGACTATGGGCTAGATTACAAGTGGAGCGCTATTTTAACATGCCATTTATGGCGCACGTTAAATAACCAGCTGCACGACTTCACTCTTGTTAGCATATACACATGAGGGCACACACACAAAGAAAAATATATAAGCAAGTACCCATGTACACTCCCCACACTTGTGAGCATATACACATATGCAAACACACAAAGACACCTTTACACATATATAAGTCAACCCATATATAACCTCATACTCACACATGCACACACACACAAAGACATATACACACATATATAAGCTCACCCATATACAACCTCACACTTGTGAGCATATACACATGCACACACACACAAAGACATATACACACATATATAAGCTCACCCATATACAACCTCACACTTGTGAACATATACACATGCACACACACAGAGATACACAAACACACCCACAAAGATACACACACACTCACACAAACACAAAGATATATATACACATATATAAGAAAACATCCACGTACAACCTCACACTTGTGAGCTTGTACAGATGTGGAAACACTCACACCATCATACACATACACACACAAACATACCCACACACACTTGCACACATACAAACACATGCATACACACACACACACATACCCACACACACTTGCACACATACAAACACATGCATACACACACACACACACACACATACCCACACACACTTGCACACATACAAACACATGCATGCACACATATAGTCCAGCACTGTAGGGTTTTGGATAATGTAATCTGTATATATTCTCCATTCAGCAAGATAAATCAATTCCTTCCATTTATGATGTTCATTACGGTATTTTGGCCCCTGATATATCTGCCAATAGGGTTACCTACAGGATGTACCATTGTGAATTTAATACAAGATTTCTTCTGATTGACAGGGTGCCTCTTTAAAGGTGACACAAGAGCAAAGGTCAAAGAAACAAATGGCATAGGATTTTGTAGGAAAGGTCAGACAAAGGTGAAACATTTTGCAGATGTTTTGTTCATAAATAGAAAGTGACTAGACCTAAAATCTTTAAAGGATGAAGGGTTATTGTTTTGCTCAGAAGGCAGACGGTTGCAGGATATAGCTACACATTAGTAAATCATTCTAATTAATTCTTTCTATTCACAGATTAGCAGATTCATAGATCAGCCATTGTTCATGTCAAAAGTAATGGTCTTAGCTCCATTGGAATAACTGACTGCAAGATAGCAAGTGGATTCAGATGTTAACTCCTAAGAAAACATTATATAAAATGCTACTGCAAATCATGTTTTTACAATACAGTATTTAATTGGTAAAGTGCCAGCAGATTACAGAGTTTTTGGCAATGGAATAACATGTGGGTTACATTAAATATCATCAAGGCAATGTTAGTTACATAGCACAATATTTATATAGAAAGTCATTTAGGAGAAATAAACAAAGATACCAATGCAAAATGAAGGTTACAATCTATTGGAATGGGGTACTTTTAAATCAGGGTAGATTGAAACAGCTTTGGTTGGGGTTCAGCATCGCATTAAGTTGTAATTAAAGGGTGAGATAACCATAAGTAAGCACAGGGTCTTACGGATGTGGTTTGGTTCAAGGCTTGGGATATGCTGATCTCATGTGATGGCTTTTAATGTCCAAAGATAGGTTCAGCAAGAGTGAATTGTTAAAAAGGGGGTTCCATAAAGGGCCACAGCACAAGATAAATTCTCTGTTCTGAAGTGAAGAGAGTTTTGGGTATTAGAATGTGAGACAGACATTTAGCTAAGTGGCACATTGGCGATTGTCTTACAGGTGAAAGATCAGGATCCAATGCAGGTATTTAAGGGTAGGGAAGCGAATGGAGAACAATTAGTGAAAACAATGAGACAGACTGCGGAGACAATAATGCAAAAGAGGATGGTGGGTGAGCAGTATGTGATTCAGAGAAACTGAATTTGTGTTGAGGAAGTGAAGCTAAATCAGTTGGGGCACTGATGAGGTATTGTCCAGTTGTGATGTAGTTAACAGGACCAAGAAAGATAATACACATAGCCAGGATTATTACTGTCCATACCTTCACTATAAGTTCATTCTTTATTCTTACTCCTCTGCCCTTCACTTAGCCAGCAAACCTACTTCTCTTCTCTTATATCTACTCACTCCACAAACCCTAAACGTCTCTTCTCCATTTTCAACTCTCTCCTTTACCCACCTTCACCACCCCCTTCATCTGCCTTTAGTGCTCACGACCTGGCAGACTACTTTTTCAACAAAACAATTACCATCTGAAGTAATATCCCAACACAAGTCTGCAACCTTCCATCTCCGCCCCCGGCAACCCCCTCCACCACTCTCAGCACCTTCCCCCCTACCTCTGAGAATGAAGTGAGTTCCCTATTGTCTTCCTCACACCTCACTACCTGCCCACTTGACCCTATCCCTTCACATCTAATACTGTCTCTGTCTTCTACCCTCACTCCAGCTCTTACTCACATATTTAACCTATCCCTTACTACCGGTTCATTCCCATCTTCCTTCAAACATGCAAAGGTCACCCCCATCCTCAAAAAACCCTCCCTCGACCCCAATTCTCCTGCAAACTACCGCCCCATATCACTGCTTCCGCTAGCTTCAAAAGTCCTGGAAAAACTAGTCTTCGATCGCTTAACCCACTTCTTGTCCTCCAACTCACTGCTTGACCCCTTACAATCTGGCTTCCGTTCCCAACACTCAACAAAGACTGCCCTCACCAAAGTTACTAATGATCTTCTTTCTGCTAAAAAAAATGGCCACTACTCAATACTTATCTTACTTGATTTGTCTGCTGCCTTTGACACAGTTGACCATCCCCTTCTCCTACGGACTCTCAGCTCCTTTGGGATCTCTGACACTGCCCTTTCCTGGATCCACTCTTATCTCTCTAATAGGTCCTTTTCTGTCTCCTTTGCTGGTGGTGACTCCTCTCCATTGCCTCTGTCTGTTGGAGTACCTCAAGGCTCTGTTCTGGGTCCCCTACTCTTCTCTATTTATACATCCTCACTGGGAAAACTTATCAGTAGCTATGGCTTCAACTACCACCTCTATGCTGATGATACCCAGATCTACCTATCCGCCCCTTCACTCTCTCCTTCTGTCCTTGCTCACATCGGTGTCTGCTTATCTGGCATTTCTTCTTGGATGGCTTCTCACCACCTAAAAATCAATATGTCCAAGACTGGGCTCCTTCTAATCCCCCCCTCTAATTCTACCCCGGTTCCTAACTTTCAATCACTGTTGGTGATACCACTATCTCCCCATCACCCCAAGTCCGTGTCCTAGGAGTTACACTTGACTCCAATCTGTCCTTCATTCCCCACATCCAATTGCTCTCTTTCTCCTGTCACAACCATCTACGCAATATCTCCAAAATCCATCCATTTCTGAGTGCTGAAACTACTAAACAGCTAATCCACTCCCTGGTAATCTCCCGACTTGACTACTGTAATAACCTACTAACTGGCCTCCCTCTCTCCCACCTCTCCCCTCTTCAATCCATCCTAAATGCCTCTGCTAGGCTAATCCACCTCTCCCGATGCTCTGTATCTGCTGCACCTCTCTGCGAGTCCCTTCACTGGCTACCCATCCACAGCAGAATTAAATTCAAAATTCTCATCCTGACCTACAAAGCCCTTACCAACGTAGCCCCCCTACCTGTCCTCACTCATCAAGAAATATACTCCAGACCGCCCCCTAAGATCCAACAATGACCTGCTCCTTGCATCTTCTAACATCACCTCCTCCCAAGCCAGGCTACAGGACTTCTCTCGTGCAGCACCAACCATCTGGAATGCCCTTCCCAGAGCTGTTAGACTTTCCCCTAACCTTTCCTCCTTTAAATGCTCCCTAAAGACCTTTCTGTTCATGGAAGCCTATCTCTAAATCAGTAAAAAATGAATTCTAACTGCTGCCCCATCTAACTCCACACTAACATCATTCTCACCTTTGCAGTCCCCACCTCCTGTTTCTCACCCTCCTACCATCTAGATTGTAAGTTCCCACGGGAACAGGGCCCTCAATTCCCCCTGTATTTGTTTTGTTAAACTTTGGTGTCTTCTATATTGTATTGTACTGTACTTTTATCTTTGTACCCATGGACAGCGCTGCGGAATCTGTTGGGGCTTTATAAATAAAGAATAATAATAATAATAATATGATGGCAAGCTGGGGCAAAAGCTTCAGCACATGTCTAGCATATGACTCTGACAATAAGGGCTAGATTTATCAAAGGCTATGCGAACTCTGTATGTGCTTCGCCTGTAACTGCGCCCCAGCTTGACTCCGGAGAAGCGCATATGTGCGCCTGAATTCATAAAAAAAATAGACGTAACTTTGCACAGACGAGCTGGGGCGTAATAATGATAAATGTCGCCTGTCAGAAAAAGCATTTACCACCATTTTACTCCCTATGTATCACAGTACATCCCTCTAAATATTTACGCTGCCATGTTTTGATTATTAAAAAAGCGTTTTTTAGGTAACTATTTAGCTTATATTTATATTATATGATGTTTCTGTGCTGTTTTCGCCATATGTTGATAATTTAACATCACAAAAATAAATATATCAATATATCGATATATATATTAAACTGTTGGTACCCATATGCGCCTGTGGAAGCGCAAATTTCTGGCAATAACACTCTCTTCTTGGCGCTGAGCCTTTGAAAAATTAGTTAAAAGAAGAAAGTACTGCATCACAAGATGTAAAAGCATGTATTATAATGGTGTTCGCCTCTGTATGGCGAAATATACAACACGCAATTGAAGCCGAAATTTCAGTTCCCTATCGGAGCCAAGCAATGATAAATAAGAAACTAGGCGTATTTGTAGGTCGGGCTGTTAAATTACGCCTATTACTAATGTATATTGTTGCACTCAGGAGCGCGCCCGTGTGCCTAGGTGAATGCAAGCGGAGTGCGAAGAAGTTTCTTTCAGATTTGTGCAACTATAGGTGCAGAGTGCTTTGATGAATATGACGATCAGTTCGTATGCGCTATTTTGGACGGAATTATAGGAGAATGGCTTTGATAAATCTAGCCCTAAAAGGTATCTTGCAGCTTTTATACACATTTTTTATTTCAGCAGTATTGCACTATATATATCTTTTACTTTAGGTTCTTTATGATCACACGGAGAGTACTTGATTCATTTTTTTTCCACCGCAGGTGAACTTTTACATACATGTTTATTGAATTGATCACAGTGGGCAGTTTTCTATTTATTTTTTACCTTTTTCTACACAATCTTTTGCCATTTTTTCTACAAAATGTATTTGTGCACATTTTATATTTTTATATTTTGCATATGGATCCAAATATTGATATTTATTAAAACTGTATTCAGCTGTTCTGGTATTATAATCAATAGTAGTAAAACATTTATATTGACTTAATATTTTTATTTTATTTGGGTTATGCTTAATATTGTATGTCACATTTTTGAGTGCTTCTGGCATTCTACATTTAGGATCTTTTTTGGGAAATTAGTTGGAGCGATTACTGTTCAGACAGCTTGTGTGTCTCAATTAAGTGTAGAGGGCTGTATACCCTTTTATATTTAAATCCGCAATAAAAGAGCAAGTGTCCCCATTCAGCACAGAGGGGTGTGTGACACCTTGTTGGGAAAAAAAAGAGAATATCCTCTTTCAAATTACTTGATTCTTTGGTTATCACGGGTAAGACAGTTTCTACCTATTAGACATCATATGTGAATTTTCTTAAACTCTGTTATTGTCTCATCCATAAATAAATTAGTTCACCTATAAGACCTCTACTTAAAAGAAGATAATCTTCTATTTCCAATATCACTTGAAACTAAACCCATTATATATCAGATTTAAATTAATGATAGTATGAGGAGTCTAACATTCTCGCAGCTCGCTTTCTTGACAACATTTTTATCCAGATTTCCATGGGACCACTTAATGTAAAAGACTCCTTTTTACATTTAGTGTTTGAAGCCCTTGGTAAAAAGCAGGCACTAGAATGTGTGACATAGTTTTTGTGGCCCCAGGAAAAAGTGAGATTACAAATATAGTCACAACTCAAAAACGCTCTTTGGACCAGAGGAATGGGAGATCAATAGATAGAGGGTACCTTGAAATCTTACTCAAATCTGACCTTGTGCGACTGGTCAGTTTAAAAGCCATAACTTTTTATGTGGCCCTTTTGTCTTCTAACATATTTATCTGAGGACCCCATGTGTTAGACAGTTTCACTTTCACTGCTATAGATGGCACATAGTTGGTGACATTAAGATATCCTATGGTTGTCACATGGCCCTTTAGATATCAAATGGTTGATGTCTATAAAATATTACATTTTCTTTACTCATCTCATGAAAAAGACACCCATAGCTGTAGTACTGTTCTAATGTAGTTGGCAGAATGGTCTAAATATATACCCAGGGAGTGTCCATTATGGGTCACCAGATTATTAGTCTCTTCAAAATCAGCCAAGTTAAAGAAAGAAATGATTACACAGTTTAACATCTGAACCCAACAGAAATGAAAATGAAAAACATGTAGAAAGAACCCGTATAATTCAGCCAGATAACTGTCAGTTTAGTATAACAGATATTCTCAGTGTACTTATATTAAGTTGATTAGTTATCTAAAACAGCTACATTTCCAAACAATCTCACTGTAACAGTGAGTTAAAATGATGCATTTTCCATAACATGTCATAACTGTGTAACGGCATGATTATTGGATAGTGCTCCACCCCCACAGCCGTTTCTCTGGGGACAACAGTTTTAATGGAGCCACAAAGAAAAATTAAAAAAATAATATTGTGTTAATGTCTGCAAGTAAAAGTGTGGGAACGTATCTGAAAAGTGTCAGAGGATGTAGCTGAATTTTAACCATAAAGGGACAGAGATCTGTCAAATCAGAAATAAGAATAAAAGATAAAGAGGTCCTCTCATGCTGAGCCTGAAGTCATTAACAGAATAGCATAGATATGGCAGAGGAATGAAGATAACATTATTCAAATAAACAATATTTGAACAAAGCACAAGATACTAGGGGGTAAATTTATCATGGTGTGGACAGACATGATTCGCTAAAGTGAATCATGTCCCCCGCACATCGATAAATGATGACACCATACGCTGTCGGCATTTATCATTGCACCAGCAGTTCTTGTGAACTGCTGGTGCAATGCCGTCCCCCTGCAGATTTGCGGCCAATCGGCTGCTAGCATGGGGTGTCAATCAACCCAAACGTATTCAATCGGGCTGATTGCTGTCTGCCGCCTCAGAGTTGGTGGACGAGTTAAGGAGCAGCGTTCTTAGGACCTGAAGCAGAGTGGGTCGGAGGCAGCATCCGCTGCTTCATAAAACGACCCCTAGGAATTTGCTGTTGTAATACTGTGTGTTATATGTTTACCGTTTCCCTTTTTTGTAAAGGTGCTCCACATCTTCATGCTCCTTTTTGCTACCTCTTCTCTCTGAAACAAACAACTTTATTAATTTGCTCCTTCTCCCTCACCACCTGCACTATTTATTATCCCATCTCTTTTACCCTAATCTCACTTTTGCTCTCATGAACTTCACACATTCCTAAACTCTCTTTCACTCTCCCTCTTGCTCAAACATGCTGATATCTCCCCTATTTCTGGCCCACCATAACTTCCTAGTCTCACCCATGTGTGCCTTCCCATAGACCTAGAAATCAGGACCCTGGAAATCCTATTCAAATTTCTCTTGTTTCTAAAGCCAATATCACCTTCTCTTGTGCATTCTAGAATGCTCAATCTATTTACAAGGTCACTTCTATCCATGACCTTTTTATCACCAGCTCCTTCAACCTTCTGGCTCTCACAGAAACCAGGCTCTCTCTGTCAGACACAGACTCCCCTGCTGCATTGTCACACGGGTCTCCACTTCAACCACACCCCTAGGTCTGGTGACAGACAAGGAGGTGGTGTAGGTATTGTACTTTCCTCTGAAACACACATGATTTGCTTATTCTCTCCCCTCTCTATACCTGTTGTAGTCACATCCGCCCTCCTGGTCAAACGTTCCTGCAAAAAGAACAAACAAAAGGGCGCCTCCTGTGTGTGTCAGCAATTCCAAATGGTACTCCTATTATGGTTTGTATATGTACAGGGTACTCACATTTGGTAGCAGCACTCAATTGTGCTTATAGACGCAGACTGAAGATTTGTAGTGCTTCAGCTCACTTTTCTCCAGCAATCTGGAACTCCAATGATAGATGTATTGAAGGCAGCAAAACAGGGACCAGATGGTTTGTTTAAAATGTAAATGTGAATTCAATCATAAAGATAAAATAGATAAAAATGTAATATAGACCCACAAATACCAGGGTATTAACAGACTGGTTCACTCTTAATGCAATGCAACAAGTTGCTCTGCTTCCCAGCAGTTTTCAACTGCTTCCCACTTTCTTCAGGCATACCCGCCCTCCTGGGTCCTCAACTAAATTTATTGATCATCTTGCTATCTAGCTATTTTATCTCCTCTCCTCCGACACCCTAGCCTTCATTCTTCGGGATTTAAACCTCCCTGTTGACAATCCCATTGCCCCTGCTGCAAAAACGTCTCCAGCTTACTTCATTTGTCGTTCTGTCACAATGGAGTGACTTGCAAAGATGGTCATTCTCTTGATGTGATTTTAAGCTATTGCTCAAACTTCACAAATTATCGTTTTCCTCTTTCTGTCCATCATCTCCTCACTTGCAACATCACAGCACTCTCTACAACTCTCACTCCATCTCACACCAAACTCCACAGAAGCATTAAGTCATTAGAACAGCAACATCTCATCTATACGTCATCATTAGGTTCCTTAATAAAGTTCCACGGGTTTCAATATCAGTTGTATGCTGATGACACCCAAATCTACCTTTCTGCACCAGACCTATCAATAATACACTATTTCAACATTTTCCGCCTTTACCACTGCAACTCCATCCTCTCTGGTCTCCCTAGTTAGTGCCTATCTCCTTTACAATTCATAATGAAAGTTTCTGTTAGGCTGACCTTCCTTCTGCTGCACCTCTATTCAATGGCTTCTTTTAGCCTCCAGAATTAAACACAAAATTCTGACTCTGACATTCTATGGAACTGCTCCCTCCTATATCTCAGACCTCATCTCCAGATACTCCCCCTCCCGCCCCCTCTTCCTCTCGTATTACCTCCTCATATTCTCATCTACAGGACTGGCCTCTATTTTGTAGAACTCTCTGCCTAATCAAGACTCTTCTCTAGTTTTAAAAGTTTCTAGTGTTTTTTAAGACTCTACTGTTTAGGGATGCATAGAATATACGCTAACCTTTTCCAACCTCCGATCTCTCCTCCTTTGTTATCCCTTTGAAACCCTTAGCATGTAAGCCTATGAGCCCAACTGTTTGCAGATCAACTTCATGAGAGCTGATTTACAAAAAGTGCAACTCTTTAGCAGGGACCTCTACCTACTTTTCATAGCACTGCAGAATCTGTTTGCGCTCTACATATAACTAATAATAATAATAATAATAATAATTCTATTTATACTTAAGATCAGTGCAGATGACAGAACAAATGGTACTGGAAACAGTCAAGAACAAAACTGAAGCAATGGCAATATTTTATGAGTAGGTCAGATAAGCCAACATGGCAGAGCTCAGATATGGATAAGGATTGTGCAAGACTTGCCGTTTTGTAATGATAGATCTGCAGGATACAACAAGTAAAAACAGGTCTGTAGGCAAACCCATGACCATAGCTGCAAAACTGATAATTGTCAGGAGGAAAACAGACTTTGGGAGCCAGCAGGAACCCAACCAGTAGTGACCAGCAGGAACCAAAGCTGTAAGAACCAGTGGAAACCCAAGCAGCAGTGATGTAACAGGAGCCCAACCATAAGTGACATAGCAGGAACCCAACCAGTAGTGTACAAACTGAAACCAAAGCTGTAAGAAACAGGGAAAACCCAAGCAGAAGTGATGTAACAGGAGCCCAACCATAAGTGACATAGCAGGAACCCAACCAGCAGTGTACAGACATAAACCAAAGCTGTAAGAACCAGGGAAAACCCAAGCAGCAGTGATGTAACAGGAGCCCAACCATAAGTGACATAGCAGAATTTCAAGCAGTAGTAACCAGGCAGGAAGTCATGAATTTGTAACCAGACAGTAACCCAAGCCGTAGTCACCACTAAATAAATAAATAAATAAAGCATTAGACTGTTCTCAATAGAATGCCCTTCAGAACTGTGCACAGGATATTTTAAAATATATTAAAGTTCTGATCCTACCGCAGTATGCTCTCAAGGAAAGTGATTATGGGGCCGATTTATCAGTCTGTGCTGTTGCGTATCATGTCCAACAGACATCGCTGAATGACGACAGCATACGCTGTCAGCATTTATCTTTGCACAAGCAGTTCTGGTGAACTGCTTGTACAATGCCGCCCCCTGCAGGGGGTGTCAATCAGCCTGATTGTATAGGATCGGGCAGATTGCAGACCGCAGTCTCAGAGGCGGTGGACCAGTTATGGAGCAGCGGTCTTAAGAAGAAGAAGGCTCTCGCAGAAACAGGGGGATCTAAATCGGCCCCTATGTTTTAACAAGGTAGACATAGGGAAAAAGGTAAGTTTAATAACCCAAATAATAATATTTTCTTTTTTTGTACTCTCATCTCAATCGTAAAACTTTAATTTAGACTTCCATGTCACTTAAAGGGACAGTATACACAAATTTTCATATAACGGCATGTAATAGACACTACTATAAAGAATAATATGCACAGATACTGATATAAAAATCCAGTATAAAACCTTTTAAAAACTTACTTAGAAGTTCCCAATTTAGCATAGTTGATAAGTTTAGGCTGGGACACCCACTGAAAGGGGCTGAGCGCAGACCCTCCCCTGCACATGAAAAGACACATTATACAAACATAAGCAATCTGAATTCTGTATACATCAGTATACAGCTAAAACTTTGGGCTCGGTTAGGAGTCTGAAAATCAGCACAATGTTATTTCAAAATAAGCAAAACTATACATTTTTACAAAATCACCCCCAGATAGGCTATATAAATGGATCATTTACAAAACATTTATACAAAGACAAATCTAGTGTACAATGTCCCTCTAAATGCCCCTTTAAACTTTACCAGCTGTCAATCTGACGAGAAGTTATTGTTGGAACAACATTGTAATATATAATTCAGTCTTGCTATATGGTTTGCTAAACTCTTTCTGAACTGTATGCTTTAGAGATAAGCAAGTGTAAATTGTATATATATATATATATATAGGAAATTATATCATCCGAAAACTCCAGCAGTGAATTTCCTGTAAAGGGCACATTGTATCAAATATTTATAGTGAACGTATCTGCTTGTTAAATAATTACTGAAGCAATATTGGTGGTTTGTGGTGGAATACTAGATAAATAATAGTGTTTGTGTGAGTTATTTAGCATATAAAGCTGCTGTAACGTTCTCTAATTCCAAAAAAGGTCTCCAGTACAGAGGGGACACCCGCAGAGGTTAGAGGGCATGTCAGTCCTTGTTGTGCTTCAGGCGTGGGTGACTCCAGTCCTCAGATACTGACAACACCAGGATTTCATGCCCTACCTGATAAACTACAGATGAGGTCCCTGTCCTTTTTATCAAACCACTTATGCTCAAATTGAAAGATAACTAAATATGGTTTATTAGTGGCTCTTAGATTTGAAGTAGTATAGATGAATAAATTAAGCAGACACACAGCTCTCATGTTTCTCCAATTAAGGTTTCTTCGATGGAACAACTTTAAGCTATTTTAAAGGTCCATTTTATGTATGCAGAAAGAAATTATTACAAAAGATTTTCAATTAAAGGTCAAATTACAAATGGCGCGCTAACAGTTGTGCGTAATTGTTATCAGGTTTATCATAGCTGTTTAGGCGCTTCAGGTTTTTTCGCATCTTTTTTTATTCATATTACAAGTTGAAAGTAAACACGATCACTTGAGCACAATTTAATTTAACGAGCGTCACTATAGCGAGACCTCAGAGTTCAGGATAACTGTTTTGCTCTAAGAAAAAATTGTACAAAACACATCAAAAATACATTTTTTTAATTGCATGAAAAAGTTCTAAGAGCTCAAAGATATGAGGTCTCAGGTGTTAGAGGATTGCAAAGGGTTTAACCTAGAGATACATACACATACATGTCTAAGGGGCATATTTTACAATGTGGGAGCGGACATGATACAAGTAGTAGTGGCGATGTGGTGGACTGGTGGTTTAAGGGTAATAGGTTTAGTTAGGGGGGGGCGGTGTCAGGGAGCAGCCGAATATGGGTTAATAACTTTATTATAATGGCGGGGATATGGACAGGCCGCAGATTATGGGTTAATACATTTTAAATAGTGTTTGTGGTGTGGGAGGGCGGTGGTTTAGGGGTTAATAGGTAGTTTATGGGTGTTAGTGTACTTTGTAACAGTTTAGTTATGAGTTTTGTGAAACATTTTTATGGCGCAAAACTCATAACTGCTGCTCTCAGATGGCGGTATGGATCGTGTCGGTATAGGCTGTAATGCAAGCATTTTAGACTCACCGCACGACCTGTAATACCGGTGCTATGGAAATCCCATGCAAAAACATATTTTTTTTGAGTGCGGGATTGACGTTACGTTACAGGATAAATTGCTTGCAGTATAGCTATACCGACAAGACTCATAATGGCTGCATTACTGTTTTTACACTGAAATGGCCATTTTTTCAGCGTTAAAACCGTAATGCAAAACTCATAATCTAGGTGAAAGTTATTTGTTATGCATGTGTAGTATGATGCTATTTTTCCCTATTATTCATTTACAAGAGTAAGGCTCTTCCCCTGTTGTGCAACATTTGTTGCATTTTCGTAAAAATGGTTACATATTAGCCTACTACTCTTGTGTTCAGCAGTTAAGATCATTTATGCTACGTTATATAGCTGTCTGAATATTATTTGGGGTATAAAATTCACCTGTCCCTCAAATTGTTTTTGTGTTAATTCATTCCTATATATATATGTCTGTATATTATTATTATCGATTATTTGTAGAGTGCCAACAGATTCTGCAGCGCTATAAACATAGGTGGTATACAATGTTACATTTATAGGGATCAAATGGGTAGAGGGCCCCGCCGAGAGTCACACTGTTGTAGTCAGCTCTTAAAGGGACACGGAACCCAAATTTTTTCTTTTGTGATTCAAATAGAGCATGCAATTTTAAGCAACTTTCTAATTTACTCCTATTATCAAATTTTCTTCCTTCTCATGGTATCTTTATTTGAAATGCAAGAATGTAAGTTTAGATGCCGGCCCAATTTTGGTGAATAACCTGGGTTATTCTTGCTGATTGGTGGATAATTTCATCCACCAATAAAAAAAGTGCTGTCCAGAGTTCTTAAACAAAAAAGAGCTTAGATGCCTTCTTTTTCAAATAAAGATAGCAAGTGAACGAAGAAAAATTGATAATAGGAGTAAATTAGAAAGCTGCTTAAAATTGCATGCTCTATCTGAATCGCAAAAGAAAACATTTGGGTTCAATGTCCCTTTAAGAAGGGGATCTGTAAACAGCTGGGCTCATAGGCTTACATGCTAAGGGGGTTCATGGTAGATAGCAATGGAGGATAGGAACTGGTATTAGGAAAGGTTAAAGTAGGTTGTATGCATTCCTAAACAGTAGAGTCTTTAGGGAGAGCATGAAGCTTTCATAATTAGGAGAGAGTCTTTTTGGAACGAGGCAGAGAGTACCACAAGATGGGAGCCAGTCTGGAGAAGTCCTGTAAATGGGAATGTGAGGAGGTAACGAGAGGAGGAGAGGAGGAGGTCGTGAGCAGAGCGAAGAGGACGGGAGGGAGAGTATCTGGAGACAAGGGCCTCTATTTCAGACCTCGCTGAATGCAGAGAGTAATACGCTCTCCATATTCAGCATTGCACCAGCAGCTCACAAGAGCTGCTGGTGCAACGCCGCCCCCTGCAGACTCGCGGCCAATGGGCCGCCAGCAGGGAGGTGTCAATCAACCCGATCGAGTACGATCGGGTTGATTTCCGGCTATATCTGTCCGCCTGCTCAGAGAAGGCGGACAGGTTATGGAGCAGCGGTCTTTGTGACCGCTGCTTCATAACTGCTGTTTCTGGCGAGTCTGAAGACTCATCAGAAACACGGGCCATCAAGCTCCTTTCGGAGCTTGATAGATAGACCCCAATGTCTGAGATATAGGGGGGGAGCAGTGAAGTTGAGAGTTTTGTATGTCAGAGTCAGAATTTTGTGTTTAATCCTGGAGGCAAGAGGAAGCCAGTGAAAGGACTGGCAGAGAAGTGCAGCAGATGAAGAGCGACGTGTAAGGAAGATGAACTTGGCAGAGGCATTCATTATGTATTGTAAAGGAGCTAGGTGGCAGCTAGGGAGAGCAGAGAGGACGGAGTGGCAGTAGTCAAGACAGGGAAGGATGAGAGAGTGGTATCAAATCTTAGTTGTGTCTTGTGTAAGGAAATGTCTAATTTTAGAGATGTTTTTAAGGTGGAAGCAGCAGGATTTAGCCAAGGACTGAATGTGAGGAGTGAAAGAAAGATTTGAGTCAAATGGTCAAATGTGACCCCAAGACAGCAGGCCTGCAGGGTAGGGGCAATGATGGAGTTGTAGACAGTTATAAAGAGATGGGGGGAGGAGATTTTATATCTATACCTATTTATAATCATCTAAATTTAGAGGTCTAGATATATATTTCTTTCCTAAGATCTGGTGAGTCCACGGCATCATCAATTACTGTTGAGAATATCACTTCTGGCCATCAGGAGGAGGCAAAGAGCACCACAGCAAAGCTGCTAAGCATCACTTCCCTTCCTACAAACCCCAGTCATTCTCTTTGCCGTACTCCACATTAGTCTCTTCAGTAGGGCAATGGTGGCTTTTAAGCAATTTGGAACTTATGAGGTGGGCTTCACTGCATTTTTCTAACATGTTACTGCCCTTGTATAGAAAGCCAGATTAGGGTTGCTCTGATCTTTCTTTTTTCCCTAGGTCTCTGTGAGGAGTGGCTTATTCTCATGCCGGGTGAGCTAAAAAAATAAAAGCATACAATCCCCACCGGTCCGAATGGGGAATGTTTGCCTTTATTTTTTTAGCAGGGCTACATTAGGTACGCTAAATGATCTGTTATGGCTGCCGGGACCGCCTCTAACATGTTAAGGAGAGGCAGATCCTTTTTCTGAGGCGGCAGTCTATGCTGAAAGCGTGCAATTTTCACTTTTCATTGCTCAGCATATAGCAGCTTCCGGGGATTTCCTCGGAGAGGCATCCTGGGAGGTACGGAGCTGTTGCGATCACACATCTGAGTCGCAAGCAGCAGAGGGGGCAGGTAGGTGCCTCAGCTATATCGCTGAGGTGTAGAGGTCTGGCAGTAACAGTTGTTAGAGGTTTTGGAAATAGGGAACTTTCCTTCATAAAATGTTATAAAGGGTTTTTTTCTTTGGTCAATTCTCACTTATAAGTGTTTTTTTTTTTTTTTTTGCAAGTTGCTCTGTATCCGTGTTGAGATTTTTTATCACTTTTGGGAATTAATATTTAAAGGAACAGTGTTAGAAAAAATATATATGTATTTTTTTATTATACTTGCAATATGGACCAAGAATCTGTGCTTTCTGTTGGATGCAAGCTTTGTTTCAATAACCAAGTGGAACCTCCTTTGCCCTTTTGTTCTTTATGTATTGAAAGGACTATAATGTATAAAGATAGACTTTTTGATTCTGAGCCACCATTCTCTCAGGTTGATGCTGAAAGCCAGAGTAGGTTTGCTCTGATCGTTCTTTTTTCCCTAGGTCTCTGTGAAGAGTGGCTTCTTCTCATGTGAGCTGTCCTTCTGCCGGGCAGTGGAAGGTGCAGGTAATTGCCATTTTTTTGTTTTCTTCTGGGAAGAAGTCTGGCACTAAAAGCAGTTTAGTCTGCACCTAAAATGAGACTTTATTAAAGACATTCCTGAGTTCCGTATTTATATGGCAGGGAAGCAGGCACGGTGAATGACTTAGGGAGATGGTTCTACTTAATTATTTAGAATCATTGGTGGCTCAGTAAACTTCTCTATGAATCCGGTTTATGATTATTTTGACACCGGTCCAGATGGGGATTGTATGCCTTTATTTTTTTAGCAGGGCTACATTAGGTACGCTAAATGATCTGTTATGACCGCCGGGACCGCCTCTAACATGTTAAGGAGAGGCAGATCCTTTTTCTGAGGCAGCAGTCTATGCTGAAAGCGCACAATTTTCACTTTTCATTGCACAGCTTATAGCAGCTTCCAGTGATTTCCTCGGCATCGATCGGAGAGACATCCTGGGAGGTACGGAGCTGTTGCGATCACACATCTGAGTCGCAAGCAGCAGAGGGGGCAGGTAGGCGCCTCAGCTATATCGCTGAGGTGTAGAGGTCTGGCAGGAACAGTTGTTAGATGTTTTGGAAAGAGGGAACTTTCCTTCATAATATTTTATAAAGGGTTTTTCTCTTTGGTCAATTCTTACTTACAAGTGTTTTTTTTTGCAAGTTGCTCTATATCCGTGTTGGGATTATTTTTTTAATCAATTTTGGGAAATAATATTTAAATGAACAGTGTTGGAAAAAAATATTTTTCAAATGTTTTTATTATACTTGCAATATGGACCAAGAGTCTGTGCTTTCTGTTGAATGCAAGCTTTGTTTCAATAACCAAGTGGAACCTCCTTTGCCCTTTTATTCTTCATGTATTGATGTATTGGTGGATTCTTAGCCACCATTCTCTCAGGTTGATGCTGTTCAGGTAATGCCATAGTTTTCTCCTCAAGCGCTCCAAACTTTATCGTCAGCACATGCAGTGCCCTGTGGTTCCTCTCAATCTACTGTAGGAGTTTACTTGCCAGCAGACATTGCTGCCTAGGTATCTTCTGCGGTATCTGAGGCATTAGCTGCCAATCCCATGCTTCAGGGAGGTCGCAAGAGGAAATTTAAAGATTCAGTTAGTAAGATTTCTGATCCAGTTCTGGCTAATCAAGTTGCTCTTTCTCAGAAGTCTGTGGAAGAAGATATGTCGGTAGCCTCTGAGGGTGAAATCTCAGACTCAGACAGTATAAATCCTTCTTTTGAGGCTACTCTGGACGACTCTGATAATATTGTCGTTGTCAATCCTAAGAAATCTAGTAAACTACATAAATACTTTGATGTTCCTTACACTGTGGAGGTGTTTCCTGTACCAGACCGTGTTACAGAGATTATTGCACGGGAATGGGAGACACCTGGGATCCCTTTTTCTCCATCTCCGATTTTGAAAAAGATGTTTCCGGTGGCTGACTCCATAAAGGAGTTGTGGCATACGGTGCCCAAAGTGGAAGGGACGATTTCTACTTTGGCTAAGAGAACTACTGTTCCTATAGAGGATAGCTGTTCTTTTAAGGATCCATTTGATAAAAAGCTGGAGGTATGTTCATCAAGGTCTCCAATGGCAGTGTGTATTGAACCTGTGACAAGTGCGGCAGCCTAATGGTTCAATGCATTGTCTGAGTCTCTTCAAGCAGAAACTCATTTGGAGGAGATCCAAGATAAGATTAAGACTCTTAAGTAAGCCAATTCCTTTATTACTGACTCTTCTTTACAGGTCATTAAGTTGGGAGCCAAAATATCTGGTTTTGAGGCACTAGCATGCCAAGCTTTATGGTTAAAATCTTGGGCAGCTGATGTTTCATCTAAGTCCAAGTTTTTGACGATCCCTTACAAGGGTAAGACCTTGTTTGGACCTGGTCTGGCAGAAATTTTTTCTGATATTACAGGTGGTAAAGGGTCTTTTCTGCCGCAAGATAAGAAAAATAGATCAAAAGGACATCAGAGATAAGCCTTCCCCTTCATCTTCAAAGCAGGAACAGTCCAAACCTTCTTGGAAATCCAATCAGTCTTGGAACAAGGGGAAGCAATCAAAGAAATCCACAGATAATTCAAAATCAGCATGAAGGGTTTGCCCCTGCTCTGGGATCAGATCAAGTCGGGGGCAGACTTTCTCAGTTCTCTCAAGCATGGATGCGAGATGTCTCAGACCCTTGGGGTCAAGATTTTTCATCCCAGGGGCAGGTTTCACCTCTCAAGATTATCTGCAGACCAGATAAAAAGAGAGGCATTCTTGAATGTGTTCAGGACCTTTCCAACCTGGGAGTGATAGTTCCAGTTCCAGTTCAGGAACAGGGTCTATGGTTCTATTCCAATCTGTTCATGGTTCCCAAAAAAGAGGGAAATATTCCGACCGATTCTAGACTTGAAGTGTCTAAACAAGTTTCTCAAATTACCGTCCTTCAAGATGGAGGCCATACGTTCCATTCTTCCCTTGTTTCAAGAGGGTCAGTTCATGACGACCATAGACCTGAAGGATGCGTACCTTCATGTTCCCATTCACAGGGATCATAACAAGTTTCTGAGATTTGCCTTTCTGGAAAAACAGTTTCAGTTTGTAGCTCCCAGAATTTTTTCAAAGGTTCTGGGGGCTCTCTTGGCAGTGATCCAGTCTCGGGGAATTGCAGTGGCACCTTATCTGGATGACATTCTGGTTCAGGCGCCATCTTTTCAACAAAGCAAACTCTCATACAGAGATCTTGTTGACTTTTCTACGTTTCCACGGATTGAAAGTGAATCTGGGAAAGAGTTCCCTAGTTTCAGCTACAAGGGTGGTGTTTTTAGGAACCATTACAGATTCTCTATCAATGAAAATATTTCTGACGAAGGTCAGAAAAGTCAAGATCCTTTCCTCCTGCCTCTCTCTACAGTCTGCTGTTCGGCCATCAGTGGCTCAATGTATGGAGGTAATAGGTCTGATGGTTGCATCCATGGACATCATTCCATTCGCTCGGTTCCATTTGAGAGCTCTGCAGTTATCCATGCTCAGACAATGGAACGGGGACTATACTGTCTCAGAGGATAGATCTGGATCACAAGAGACTCTTTCACATGGTGGCTGTTTCAGGAACATCTCTCTCACGGAACATGTTTTCAGGGACCTTCCTTGGTGATTGTGACCACGGACTCCAGCTTGCTGGGCTGGGGAGCAGTCTGGGACTCTTTAAAAGTGCAAGGACTCTGGACTCAGGAGGAGTCAGCTCTTCCCATAAACATCTTGGATTTGAGAGCAATCTTCAATGCTCTGATGGCTTGGCCTCAGTTAGCCTTTGCCCGATTTATCAGGTTCCAGTCGGACAACATAACATCAATGGCTTACATCAACCACCAAGGAGAAACTTGGAGTTCCTTAGCCATGAAAGAGGTGGCTCTGATTATTCAGTGGGGGAAGCTCACAGTTGCTGTTTATCTGCCATCCACATTCCAGGAGTGGACAATTGGGAAGCAGATTTTCTGAGCAGACAGACTTTTCATCCGAGGGAATGGGAGCTTCATCCAGAGGTGTTCTCCAGTTTGATCCTCAAATGGGGCGTGCCGGAGCTGGATCTGAATCTGATGGCATCTCGACAGAATGCCAAGCTCCTGAGGTATGGTTCAAGGTCAAGGGATTCTCAGGCCACTCTGATAGATGCCCTTGTAATTTCAGGCTGGCATACCTGTTTCCTCCGGTCACTCTTCTTCTGCAAGTCATTGCGTGTATCAGACAGGAGAGAGCGTCAATGATTCTCATAGCGCCTACATGGCCCACAGGATCTGGTTTACGGACCTAGTGGAGATGTCGTCTCTTCCACCTTGGAGACTGCCTCTGAGGAAGGACCTTCTACTTCAGGGTCCCTTCATTCATCCAAATCTCATTTCTCTGAAGCTGACTGCATGGAGATTGAACGCTTAGTTCTGTCTAAGTGTGTGTTTTCTGAGTCGGACATTGAGACTCTGATTCAGGCTTGCAAGCCTGTTACTAGGAAGATTTACCATAAGATATGGCGTATATATTGGTATGAATGCAAAGGCTACTCTTGAAGTAGGGTCAGGATTCCTAGGATTTTGTCATTTCTCCAGGAAGGTCTGGAGAAGGGTTTGTCAGCAAGTACTCTGAAGGGTCAGATCTCTGCTCTGTCTATTTTGCTACAAAAGCGTCTGTTGGATGTGCCAGATGTGCAATCTTTTTGCCAGACTCTGATCAGAATCAGGCCTGTGTTTCAGTCGGTTTCTCCTCCCTGAAGTCTTAACCTTGTTCTTACAGTTTTGCAACAGTCCCCGTTTGAGCCAATCCATTCCATAAATTCTAAGTTGTTATCTTGGAAGGTTTTGTTTCTTGTTGCTATCTCTTCTGCTCTGGGAGTTTTGGAACTCTCAGCTTTGCAGTATGATTCACCTTATCTTATCTTTCATGCTGATAAGGTGGTTCTTCGTACTAAGTTAGGTTTCCTTCCTAAAGTTGTTTTGAATAAAAATATTAATCAGGAAATTGTTGTTCCTTCTCTTTGTCCTAATCCTTCTTGTCATAAGGAGCGTTTATTACACAACCTGGATGTTGTGTGTGTCCTGAAATTCTACCTTCAAGTGACTAAGAATTTTTGCCAGTCTTCTGCACTGTTTGTTTTTGTGGGAAACGTGAAGGTCGGAAAGCTACAGCTATTTCTCTTTCTCTCTATTACAGCTCATTCCACTAGGGCTGTCTCTTCTTCTTGGGCTTTCAAGAATGAAGTTTCTGTGGAACAGGTTTGCAAGGCTGCATCTTGGTCTTCTCTGAATACTTTTTCAAAATTTTACAAATTCAATACTTTTGCCTCAGTTGAGGCTTCTTTTGGGAGAAAGGTTCTTCGGGCAGTGGTGCCTTCTCTTTGGGCTGCCTGTCTTGCCCCTCACTAGTCATCTGTGTCCTCTAGCTTGGGTATTGGTTCCCAACAGTAATTGATGATGCCGTGGACTCAACATATCTTAGGAAAGAAAACAACATTTTATGCTTACCTGATAAATGTATTTCTTTCCGGATATGGAGAGTCCATGGCCCTGACATTTTTTATGTTAAGACAGTTCTTTTTTTTCTAGAACCTCAGGCACCTCTACACCTTCTGTTGCTTCTTTTTCTCCATTTACCTTCTGTCAAATGACTGGGGGTTGTGGGAAGGGAAGTGATGCTTAGCAGCTTTGCTGTGGTGCTTTTTGCCTCCTCCTGCTGGCCAGGAGTTATATTCCCAACAGTAATTGATGATGCTGTGGACTCACCATATCCGTAAAGAAAGAAATTTATCAGGTAAGCATGCATTTTGTTTTTACCAAAATACCATCAGATATACGTAGGAATATGTATTTATGAATTAATAGAACATATCTTGCTATTTATATATGTGCATGTATGTGTGTGCATATGCATGTTTGTATGTATGTATATATGTGTGTGTATATGTGTGCTTATGCATGTTTGTATGTATGTGTATGTATGTATATATGTGTGTATGTGTATAAATGTGCATGTATGTGTGTGCATATGCATGTTTGCATGTATGTGTATGTATATATGTGTGTATGTGTATATATGTGCATGTATGTGTGTGCATATGCATGTTTGTATGTATGTATATGTATGTATATATGTGCTTGTATATGTATATATGTGCATGTATGTGTGTGCATATGCATGTTTGTATGTATGTATATGTATGTATGTATATATGTGTGTGTATGTATACATGTATATATGTGTGTGTATGTGTATATATGTGCATGTATGTGTATGTATATGTATGTATGTATATATGTGTGTGTATATGTATGTATGTATGTATGTATATATGTGTGTATGTGTATATGTGTGCATGTATGCGTGTGTATATTTATGTATGTATATATGTGTGTGTGTATGTATATATGTGCATGTATGTGTGTGCATATGCATGTTTGTATGTATGTATGCATGTACATGCACATATATACACATATACAACACCAGATTGTGTGCTATCACTAGCACAGAGACACGCTATGCATAGTGTACCAAGATCTAGCAATAGAACCTTGCTTGTAACCTAGACCTTTATGGGAAATTACATTTTGAATTTAATGTCCATTAAAAGTCCCTTTTATATGTGCACGGTATCTATCAGCACTTTTGCACAGCACTGCAGAAGATCTGCATGCACAATGAGTAAAGCAATTAAACTATCATCAAGCAAGCACTGTGTAGCATATTGCATGGTAAAGGTAATGGGGTAGATTTTACAAGCAGTGGATGCTGCTTTCTACCCCAAAGATTTTGGGTCACCGGAAACATAAGTTAAGAAGCTCTCTTAGGTAGTGGACTGCAATGATTCCCTGATCCGATCGGGATGATTGACATCCTCTGCTAGCGGCCGATTGGCCGCAAATGTGCAGGGGGCAGCATTGCACAAGCATTTCACAAGAAGTGTTTGTGCAATGTTAAATACCGACAGTGTATGCGGTCTGCATTTAGCGATGACAGGCAGAAATTATTCGCTACAGCGAATCATGTCCACTTGACATATAATAAATTGACCCCATTGTATTCAGTGGTATGCTTTCCAGCTCTTGGGCAAGATGGAAAAACTAACATTTTCAGTTAAATTACAGGAAAAGTGGGCAAAATATATAATAAATGTGTCTATCAAACCGTAAGTATCAACAAATCTTCAGAGAGCTCATGGACCACCCAATAGCACTGTTACACAGACATATTATAAATAAATGGATTGTAACTTTAACACATGAGTGAGGGGGATTGTCATCATCTGGTTTCTAATCCTCAGATCCTTTTCCACTAATATCTTTAGCATGAAGCCGTCATCCTTTCTGTGGTTTGTAGTCGCTGCCTATTGATTCCAGCAGGTCCCTGAGCCCAGCTTACATATGGCTTAACTTAACCCTTTCCTGGTCTTACAGAACCAAATTCACATTGCAAAAGCTTAAATGTTTAGTTAATGTTCTTGAATAATAAAAGTGTCAACAAGTTTATATGTTCTACAAGTTTATGTGTTCTACAAGTTTATGTGTTCTACAAGTTTATGTGGTCTACAAGTTTATGTGTTCTACAAGTTTATGTGTTCTACACGTTTATATGTTCTACAAGTTTATGTGTTATACAAGTTTATATGTTCTACACGTTTATATGTTCTACAAGTTTATGTGTTCTACAAGTTTATGTGTTCTACAAGTTTATATGTTCTACACGTTTATATGTTCTACAAGTTTATGTGGTCTACAAGTTTATGTGTTCTACAAGTTTATGTGTTCTACAAGTTTATATGTTCTACAGGTTTATGTGTTCCACACGTTTATATGTTCTACAGGTTTATATGTTCTACACGTTTATATGTTCTACAGGTTTATGTGTTCTACAAGTTTATGTGTTCTACAAGTTTATATGTTCTACACGTTTATATGTTCTACAGGTTTATGTGTTCTACAAGTTTATATGTTCTACAAGTTTATATGTTCTACAAGTTTATGTGGTCTACAAGTTTATATGTTCTACAAGGTTATGTGGTCTACAAGTTTATATGTTCTACAAGTTTATATGTTCTACAAGTTTATGTGGTCTACAAGTTTATATGTTCTACAAGGTTATGTGTTCTACACGTTTATATGTTCTACAAGTTTCTGAGATGTTCCAGATACATAGAATATGAGTATTTATGTCTTTTCTGACATTTTTTAGATATGAAAATACTCAGTTGTCTTTTTTTAAATTACTTTTATTGTACAATTGTGGTTTCTCAACATCAGAGTAGCCCATAAAATACAAAGAATAAAGAGTTGTTATCCTCTTCATTCCGTCCCTCACAATGGACAAGATTACAAGTTGCACGTTGTTGTCTTTTCGCAATCAATTTCCATTGAGCAGGGATTACAAGTTGTGAAAAAACGCGCTTGAAGAACTTGAGTTAACAGTCTTGCGTAACATAAAAGTTTAACGAAACACTTCGAAAATACACTACAAAATAGTTACACTCATATAAACACTGTCTAATAAAAACTATTTTAAAAAAAATATTGCACACAAAAGTTATAAGGGCTCAAAGATATGGAGGTGAAAAAAAGCAGACGCAGGGATTTTACATTGACATACATACCTATACATAGAGAAACATGCATTTATATGTATAGAGATATGTTTAACTAGGGAGATAATGAAAATATTTTACATTGCAATCTTATGCACATTAAACAATATTTCAGAGGGATTTTCAATGCGATATTCGCATATAGATCTTGAGATATCTAGACATATATATTCATACACATATCTGGCTATAGATATATCAGTCCAAAAATTATCACATATATAAAAAATATTTATTTATAAATAGATAGTACATATTCTGTTACAAAAACATTTTTGCAATATGAAATATTCACATTTTCATGTACAACTTTCAAGGAGAATACGCCATGGGCTTTGCGCAACATATTAGGGTTTTTGTGTGGGTTTTTTTCTATTTATCTTCTCTATTGATTTCTATGGGGAATACCTGAACGTGCACGCAATTTGGCTGTTTAGATTACAGGCTTAACACACGCGCAAAATAAGTTATTTTGCAACTTGTAACAACTACGCAACCCCAAATGCAAAAAAAGCCATAACGTGCGCTGTGTTTTTGCAACTGATTTGCCGCACGACTTGTAATCTTGCCAAATGTGTTGCCCTCTCTCATGGGGTTGCTTGTAAATTTGATAACAAAAGAAAATTGGAATTTTTAAAATTAAAATGAAATTATTTATCTGAATCTATTCCTTTAAAAGGATATGAAACCCAATTTGTTTTATTTGCAATGCACATTTTTAAACAACTTTCTATTTTACTTCTATTATCAATTTGTCTTCATTCTCTTGGTATCTTTTGTTAAAAAGCAGGAACATAAGCTCAGGAGCGTGAGTGTGTCTGGAGTACTTTATGGGGTAGATTTACAAGAATGTTATACATTTGCAAGAGCACTAGAGGGCAGCACTATTTACTGCCATGTACTGCTCCAGATGCCACCTAGGTATCTCTTCAACAAAGAATTCTATTGGAACAAAGCAAATTTGATAATACAAGTTTGGAGAATTTAAAAAAAAAATGTTTGCTCTGTTTGAATTACAAAAGAAAATGTTGGGGTTTCAGATACCTCTAAGGCAAATTCATGTCTTGGATTTATAGATTTTTTTTGGTAAGGTAAAGTAGGGTTTAATGTGTCACATCAACTTTAAAACATTGCATTTTATTATTATTTGTTAAAATAAAAAAGGAGCTACATAGTATTCAACAAGAGAACTACCACTAGATTACGAGTTGTGCGCTAACAGTTGTGTGAGAAGTTATAAGGGGTTTATCACGGCTCTTTGTGCGCGTTGGAAGAAATACGCATAAACATTGTTGCACCTAATGAGCACAGAAAGCTTACTTCTAGCGGAGTTAACAGACGAGTTGGAAACTTCCGCTCCCATGGAGGGCTCCTGTATGATCAAACCTTCCCTTGTGCTATTAGATAGTAAATTCTGGTCTCACAAAAGAGAAATCCTACAGATTATAACAGTTTACAAACATTTTTTCTCCCCTTCAATTTGTTCCCAATGATACATTTTACCTGCTGGAGTGTATGAAATTGTTCCTCTTTACCCTTATTTCAGCATTGAAAATAGCTGGTTTTGCCTGTGGTATCCCCACCTATACTGAAAGTTTCTATACTTAAAGGGATAGTCGAGTCAAAATTAAACTTTTATAATTCAGATAAAGCATGAACTTTTAAGCAACTTTCTAATTTACTCCTAGGGGCCGATTTAACATGCTGTGAATGCAGCAGTGTGTCGCCGGAAACATAAGTTAAGACCACTGCTCCTTAACTTATCTGCCACCTCTGAGGTGGCTGACAGCAAACATCCCAATCAGATACGATCAGGATGATTGACAACCCCTGCTAGCGGCTGATTGGCCGCAAATCTTCAGGGTGCGGCATTGCACTAGAAATGCTTGTGCAATGTTAAATGCTACAGCAGATCATGTCCACCCGCATCATAGTAAATTGGTCCCCTGTAATTAAATTTTCTTCACTCTCTCTGTATCTTTATTTGAAAAGCAGGAACTTGGCTCTAGAATTCCTTGCTGATAAAATGATATCTCGATCTCTGATGAATATGAATACAATCCAGCAGACAAAAATGAAAAATATTACATTGCAACATGTTCTGTATAGAATTCTTTAATTTCCTTTTTTGTTTCTTTGTTACAGCACTATGCGATATGTTGGTGCTTTATAAATAAATAAACAATAATAATAATATGTGGTTCTCTGGATTTTATTAATATGTCCTCTCCTTGCTTTTCTACTTCATACTTTTTGAATATAATTTTTTGCCTTTAGGCAATTACATAGCCCCGTTATGCACATATTAGATGACAGTGTATTTAGCTATCACAATATATGGCAGGGCTTATATAGCCCTAGATTACGAGTGGAGTGTGAAATTGCATTTTCGCGAATGCAATATTTGTGCTTTACTCACTAATACCAGCGCATGCAAATGTGTGCTGGTATTACAATTTAGGTGCAATGTGAACGCAACCTCCCGCTTGCATTACCTGGAAGTCTTGCATTCATGAAAGCGTGCTTCTATAGGCTCCAATAGGAGCCTTGTTCTGATGCTGTGAGACATGAACCTAGTGCAGCGCAGGGGGTTAGCGCGTTAGCATATACGTAAGCATATACATATAGATTAACAGTATGGGGACGATTTATCATAGCCCATATGCACCTGTTTCTGTGCGAGCCTTCAGGTTCGCCAGAAACAGGAGTTAAGAAGCATAAAACAGCTGCTCCTTAAAGGGACACTGTACCCAATTTTTTTCTTTTGTGATTCAGATAGAGCATGACATTTTAAGCAACTTTCTAATTTATTCCTATTATCAATTTTTCTTTATTCTCTTGGTATCTTTATTTGAAATGCAAGAAAGTAAGTTTAGATGCCGGTCCATTTTTGGTGATCAACCTGGATTGTTCTTGCTGATTGGTGGATAAACTCATCCACCAATTAAAAAGTGCTGTCCATAGTTCTGAATAAAAAAAAAAGCTTAGATGTCTTTTTAAAATAAAGATAGTAAGAGAACGAAGAAAAATTGATAATAGGAATAAATTAGAAAGTTGCTTAAAACTGCATGCTCTATGTGAATCATGAAAGAAAAAAATTGGGTTCAGTGTCCCTTTAACTCGTCCGCCACCTCTGAGGCGGCGGACAGCAATCCGCCTCATCAGATACGAATGTGCAGGGGGGCGGCATTGCACAAGCATTTCACTAGAAATGCTTGTGCAATGATAAAAGCTTATGCTGTCGGCATTTATCGATGTGCGGCGGACATTGTTAAATTGGCCCCTTAATATTAACAGTATAAACACAGTCCCCATAGACCGCAATGTAAAGGCACTTTTCAGTGTCGTTTTTTCCCACATCCCCTCACTTTTACCCCTTATAACTGCTTTGTGCATTTTTTTTTATTAAAAAATAAATATACTACGATTTTTTATTTTATAAAGGGAACTGTACACTTTATTTGGGGGACAAATGGGGCAGATTTTTTTTAATTAACTCACGGTAGCATTAACCAGCCACTTCTTAACGTGGGATCGTAAACGGGCAAATTTTCCACTTTACAGGTGCTCATTAAAATATCGCTCCACTTGTAATCCAGCCCGTAAATTTCTCCTATTGTTCTCCCCCTCCTCTGATACAGGACGTATCTATCTGATTTATAAATTAGACCACTTATTAGCGTAAATTTTACATTAAATTTCAGGAAATAATGTAATTTAAACACTACAATAATTGACTTGTGTTTAGATTTAAATGCTGGACAAATCACTGAAAGTGAGCGTCATGCCTAAATATTGGTGAACGTGTTTTCAACTTGACAGAACAACTTATACTAAAATGTTCCAAACTCTGTCTTCCCTGAGTAAAATGCGGCAATGTTACAAAACATGTAATGAGTTCACTGATAGCATCTGATCCTATGTAAATAAATTATATACAAGTTTAATCTCTATAGGATTAGAGTACTAATTTGTATATTATAAACGTCAAACCACAAAGTGAGATATATCATTGTAACATTCATTGCTACACTATATCAGAAACAAGGATACAATGTATAAAGGAAATTAGATATTTAAAGAAATACGACTAGATTACGAGTTGTGCGTTAGGATAAAAAAGCAGCGTTAAAAGGTCCTAACACAACTTTTTTACGCCCGCAAAACGACTTACGTAAACTTTGTAAAGTATTTTGTCTATGGGACTTCCATAGCGCCGGAATATTAACCCCTAAACCAAGGCCCTCCCGCATCGCAAATACTAAAATAAAATTTTTAACCCCTAATCTACCGCTCCGGACACCGCCGCCACCTACATTATACTTATGAACCCCTAATCTGCTGCCCCAAACATCGCCGCCACCTACATTATATTTATTAACCCCTAATCTGCCGCCCCCAATGTCGCCGCCACTATAATAAACATATTAACCCCTAAACCGCGGCACTCCTGCCTCGCAAACATTAGTTAAATATTATTAACCCCTAATCTGCCGTCCCTAACATCGCCGCCACTATATTAAAGTTATTAACCCCTAAACCTAAGTCTAACCCTAAACCTAACACCCACTATCTTAAATATAATTTAAATAAATCTAAATAAATATTCCTATCATTAACTAAATTATTCCTATTTAGAACTAAATACTTACCTGTAAAATAAACCCTAAGCTAGCTACAATATAACCAATAGTTACATTGTATCTATCTTAGGATTTATTTTTATTTTACAGGCAAGTTTGTATTTATTTTAACTAGGTAGAATAGTTATTAAATAGTTATTAACTATTTAATAACTACCTAGCTAAAATAAATACAAATTTACCTGTAAAATAAAACCTAACTTAAGTTACACTAACACCTAACACACACTATAATTAAATAAATTAACTAAATTAAATACAATTACCTAAATTAAATTAAATTAGCTACAGTACAAAAAAACAAACAGTAAATTACAGAAAATAATAAACAAATTACAGAAATTTAAACTAATTACACCTAATCTAATAGCCCTATTAAAATAATAAAAGCCCCCCCAAAATAAAAAAAAAGCCCTAGCCTAAACTAAACTACCAATAGCCCTTAAAAGGGCCTTTTGTGGGGCATTGCTCCAAAGTAATTAGCTCTTTAACCTGTAAAAACAACCCCCAACTGTAAAACCCACCACACACACAACCAACCCCCCAAATAAAATACTATCTAAAAAAACGAAGCCGCCCAAACCCTAATCTAAAAAATAAAACCCACCCAATACACCCTTAATAAAACCTAACAATAACCCCCTGAAGATCGACTTACCGGGAGACGTCTTTATCCAAGCCGGGCAATGTGGTCCTCCAGACGGGCAGAAGTCTTCATCCAAGCCGGGCAGAAGTGGTCCTCCAGACGGGCAGAAGTCTTCATCCAGACAGCATCTTCTATCTTCATCCATCAGGCATCTTCTATCTTCATCCATCCATTCTATTGGTTGATTGGAACAGCCAATAGAATGCGAGCTATCTATCAGCCAATCGGAATCTAAGGGATGCCATCTTGGATGACGTCACTTAACGGTACCTTCATTCTGTTTTAGTCGTTGCCAGAAGAGGATGCTCCACGACGGATGTCTTGAAGATGGACCCGTTCCGCGCCGGATGGATGAAGATAGAAGATGCCATCTGGATGAAGACTTCTGCCTGTGTTTTTTTAATGGTGTATTGCTTGGGGTTTTTTTTTTTAGATTAGGGTTTGGGCTGCAAAGAGCTAACTGCCCTTTTAAGGGCAATGCCCATCCAAATGCCCTTTTCAGGGCAATGGGGAGCTTAGGTTTTTTTAGATAGTATTTTATTTGGGGGGTTGGTTGTGTGGGTGGTGGGTTTTACTGTTGGGGGGGTTGCTTTTATTTTTTTTTTTACAGGTAAAAGAGCTGATTTACTTTGGGGCAATGCCCCGCAAAGGCCCTTTAAGGGCTATTGGTAGTTTAGTTTAGGCAAGGTTTTTTTTTTAATTTATTTATTTTGATAGGGCTATTAGATTAGGTGTAATTAGTTTAAATTTCTGTAATTTGTTTATTATTTTCTGTAATTTAGTATTTTTGTTTTGTACTTTAGCTAATTTAATTTAATTTAGGTAATTGTATTTAATTTAGTTAATTTATTTAATTATAGTGTAGTGTTAGGTGTTAGTGTAACTTAGGTTAGGTTTTATTTTACAGGTACTTTTGTATTTATTTTAGTTAGGTAGTTATTAAATAGTTAATAACTATTTAATAACTATTCTACCTAGTTAAAATAAATACAAACTTGCCTGTAAAAGAAAAATAAAACCTAAGGTAGCTACAATGTAACTATTAGTTATATTGTAGCTAGCTTAGGGTTTATTTTACAGGTAAGTATTTAGTTTTAAATAGGAATAATTTAGTTAATTATAGGAATATTTTTTTAGATTTATTTAAATTATATTTGTTAGTGGGTGTTAGGTTTAGGGTTAGACTTAGGTTTAGGGGTTAATAACTTTAATATAGCGGCAGCGACATTAGAAGTTAATAAATGTAGGTATGTGGCTGCGATGTTAGGGATGGCAGATTAGGGGTTAATAATATTTAACTAATGTTTGCGAGGCGGGAGTGCGGCAGTTTAGGGGTTAATATGTTTATTATAGTGGCGGCGACGTTGGGGGCAGCAGATTAGGGGTTAATAAGTGTAGGTATGTGGCAGCGACATTGGGGGCAGCAGATTAGGGGTTAATAAATATAATGTAGGTGGCAGCGATGTTGGGGGCAGCAGATTAGGGGTTCATAAGTATAATGTAGGTGGTGACAGTGTCCGGAGCGGCAGATTAGGGGTTAATAAGTATAATATAGGTGTCGGCGATGTCGGGGGCAGCAGATTAGGGGTTAATAAGTGTAAGATTAGGGGTGTTTAGACTCGGGGTTCATGTTAGGGTGTTAGGTGTAAACATAAATTTTATTTCCCCATAGGAATCAATGGGGCTGCGTTACTGAGCTTTACGCTGCTTTTTTGCAGGTGTTATACTTTTTTTTCAGCTGGCTCTCCCCGTTGATTCCTATGGGGAAATCGTGCATGAGCAAGGTACACCAGCTCACCGCTGACTTAAGCAGCGCTGGTATTGGAGTGAGATTTGGAGCTAAAATTTGCTCAACGCTCACTTTTTGTCTTTTAACGACGGGTTTCTGAAAACTCGTAATACCAGCGCTCTATGTAAGTTAGCGGTGAGAAAAAACTGCTCGTTAGTACCGCATAGCCTCTAACGCAAAACTCGTAATCTAGGCGATAGTTTCTTATTAAAGGGATATCGAAGTCAAAATAAAAATGCATCCAATTTAAAAGAAAGAAAAAAAAAAAAACCTTTTCATTTTACTTATAGGCCCCAATTTATCAAGGTCTGTCAGACCTGATCCGACAGTGCGGATCAGGTCTGACAGACCTTGCTGAATAGCATTCAGCATTGCACCAGCAGCTCACAAGAGCTGCTGGTGCAACGTCACCCCCTGCAGACTCGCGGCCGCCAGCAGGGGGTGTCTGTCCGCCTGCTCGGAACAGCCAATAGAATGCGAGCTCAATCTGATTGGCTGATTCCATCAGCCAATCAGAATATTCCTACCTTAATTCCGATTGGCTGATAGAATCCTATCAGCCAATCGGAATTCGAGGGACGCCATCTTGGATGACGTCATTTAAAGGAACCGTCATTCGGCGAGTAGGCGTCGTTAGAAGAGGATGGATCCGCGTCGGCTGGGAAGAAGATGGCTCCGCTCCGCTCCGGAAGAAAGAAGATTGAAGATGCTGCTTGATAGAAGACTTCATCCCGATGATGGACTTCCGACTTCAGCCCGATGATGGATTTCTTCAGCCGCCGCTTGGATCCAGACTTCAGCCCGAGGATGGACGTCACTCTTCAGCCCCCCGCTTGGGCTTGGATCAAGACATCGGAGGCTCTTCTGGACAGATCGGGACCCGGTGAGGTGAAGACAAGGTAGGGAGATCTTCAGGGGCTTAGTGTTAGGTTTATTTAAGGGGGGTTTGGGTTAGATTAGGGGTATGTGGGTGGTGGGTTGTAATGTTGGGGGGGGGTATTGTATGTGTTTTTTTTCCATGCAAAACAGCTGAATTCTTTGGGGCATGCCCCGCAAAGGGCCCTTTTCAGGGCTGGTAAGGTAAAAGAGCTTTGAACTTTTTAAATTTAGAATAGGGTAGGGCATTTTTTTATTTTGGGGGTCTTTGTTATTTTATTAGGGGGCTTAGAGTAGGTGTAATTAGTTTAAAATTGTTGTAATATTTTTCTAATGTTTGTAAATATTTTTTTATTTTTTGTAACTTAGTTCTTTTTTATTTTTTGTACTTTAGTTAGTTTATTTAATTGTATTTATTTGTAGATATTGTATTTAATTAATTCATTGATAGTGTAGTGTTAGATTTAATTGTAGATAATTGTAGGTATTTTATTTAATTTATTTATTGATAGTCTAGTGTTAGGTTTAATTGTAACTTAGGTTAGGATTTATTTTACAGGTAATTTTGTAATTATTTTAACTATTTTAGCTATTAAATAGTTCTTAACTATTTAATAGCTATTGTACCTGGTTAAAATAAATACAAAGTTGCCTGTAAAATAAATATTAATCCTAAAATAGCTATAATATAATTATAATTTATATTGTAGCTGTATTAGGGTTTATTTTACAGGTAAGTATTTAGCTTTAAATAGGAATAATTTATTTAATAGGATTTATTTCGTTAGATTTAAATTATATTTAACTTAGGGGGGTGTTAGTGTTAGGGTTAGACTTAGCTTTAGGGGTTAATCCATTTATTACAGTAGCGGCGAGATTCGGTTGGCAGATTAGGGGTTAATAATTGAAGTTAGGTGTCGGCGATGTTAGGGAGGGCAGATTAGGGGTTAATACTATTTATTATAGGGTTATTGAGGCGGGAGTGAGGCGGATTAGGGGTTAATAACTTTATTATAGTAGCGGTGAGGTGCGGTCAGCAGATTAGGGGTTAATTATTGTAGGTAGCTGGCGGCGACATTGTGGGGGGCAGATTAGGGGTTAATAAATATAATATAGGGGTCGGCGGTGTTAGGGGCAGCAGATTAGGGGTACATAGGTATAATGTAGGTAGCGGCGGTATACGGAGTGGCAGATTAGAGGTTAATAATAATATGCAGGGGTCAGCGATAGCGGGGGCGGCAGATTAGTGGTTAATAAGTGTAAGGTTAGGGGTGTTTAGACTCGGGGTTCATGTTAGGGTGTTAGGTGCAGACTTAGGAAGTGTTTCCCCATAGGAAACAATGTAGCTGCGTTAGGAGCTGAACGCTGCTTTTTTGCAGGTGTTAGGTTTTTTTTCAGCTCAAACAGCCCCATTGTTTCCTATGGGGGAATCGTGCACGAGCACGTTTATGAAGCTGGCCGCGTCTGTAAGCAACGCTGGTATCTAGAGTTGCAGTGGCGGTAAATATGCTATACGCTCCCTTTTTGGAGCCTAACGCAGCCATTCTGTGAACTCTAAATACCAGCGGTATTTAAAAGGTGTGGAAGAAAAAAAGCATGCGTAGCTAACGCACCCCTTTGGCCGCAGAACTCTAAATCTAGCCGTAAATTATCCAAAATAAAAACAATTACACCTAATCTAATAGCCCTATCAAAATAAAAAAGCCCCCCTAAAATTAAAAAAACCCTAGCCTATAATATACCAATAGCCCTTAAAAGGGGAAAAAAAAAGAAATCAGCTCTTTTCCCCGAAAAAAATACAAAGACCTCCCCAACATTAAAACCCACCACCCAACTAATCCCCCAAAATAAAAAACCTAACTCTAAAAAAAAACTAAGCTACCCATTGCTCTGAAAATGGCATTTGTATGGGCATTCAGCTCTTTTAAGAATGCCCAAAACCCTAATCTGAAATAAACACCCACCCAAAAAAAGATTAAAAAAAACTAACACTAACCCTCGACGATCCACTTACAGTTTTTGAAGTCTGGACATCCATCCTCCTTCAGGCGGCAAAGTCTTCATCCAGGCAGTGAGGTCCTCAACCATCCAAGGGGCGTCTTCTATCTTCATGGTCTATCTAATGGTTTCTTTACAGACTCTTTTTCTATGGCTAAGGGGATGCGCCAAGGTTGCCCAATTTCCCCACTTCTTTTTAACTTAGCCATTGAACCTTTGGCTATCATTCTCAGGAAAGTATTAAGGGGATCTCGCTTGGAGGTAAACAACTTAAATTGTTAATGTATGCAGATGACTTGTTGCTATTTCTCAATAATACACAAACAGAGATACCTATGATTTTAGACTTAGTTACAGAATTTGGTTCTTTTTCTGGCTATAAAATCAATGCCTCTAAATCAGAACTACTTTGGATTAAGAGACCATCACAGGATGGTCCTCCCCTCCACTTTAAAATTGCTACAGAATATATTACATATCTTGGGATAAAAGTTGGTATAACTTCCTTGAGCTGGTATAATCTATACTACCCCCCCCCTATTTTTGAAAATTAAACAAGACCTAATGAACTGGGCCAATTTACCTCTTTCAATTACTGCGAATGTAAATTTAATCAAGATGATTGTTTTACCTGAGCTATTATATCTGATGCAGAATATTCCTATTATTTTAAGTCATAAAGATATTAAGTTTCTTGATAATTGCATTAGGCTATTTCTTTGGGGGACCGGTAGAAGACATATAGCTTATGAAAAAATAGCGCAAACAAGACAGTTTGGGGTTTGGCACTTCCTGTAATATCTATTTATAATAATATTTGCTTAGCTAAAGTAGCTATGGATTGGCTTACTGGTGGGGAATATGTGGCATTTTTAGAAGCAGAACAAAAATTGGTATATCCTTTTTCTTTAAGCGAGTTGCTACATTGTCCTTTTAAGTTCATTCCCAAAAAAATCAAGAAAAGACATACCATATTTTACACTATTAAAGCCTGGCAGTTTATTAGAACTACTCTAATATGTAATCCTTACATCTCTGATTTAGTACCCATTGCGGGGAATCCGCGATTTATTGGAGGCCTTAACAGTAAGTTGTTTAATAGATGGGCTAATTATGGTTGATACATCTATGGCAATTTAACGAAACTGATAATCCTAGAGTCATTACTTTTGAGAACCTTAAAGATCGTTACAGCCTTAGGAACACAGATTTATATGCTCTTTTGAAAGTGCATCACTGGTTTATTGAAACTACCTAAGACTTCAACATAGAATGGTCACATCCAGATATAAAAATGGGCTTATCCCTTTTTAAAATGGGTAAGCACTCTATCAATTATTGGTACAAAAGGATATTAACTTATACTGGTGGGATTAATGCCCTTAGGATATCTTTGAAATGGAGGCCTGACTTTCCGTTAATAGATGCAGATATGGTGAAGCGTAGGATAATGAATGTAGATAATGCAACTTTATCTGCAATATGGCGAGAGTTAATAGGGTATACATACCTCCCTCTTCTTTAAATAAATGGTAACCCAATGTGCAAAATAATTGCCCCGATTTACTTCATCCGTAGCTGATCTGGTCCACATGTTTTGAAGCTGTCCAAAAATTCATCATTTTTGGCAGCGTAATCAATTTTGGATGAGGAAAGTAACAAGTTCTAATATTATTTTGGATGTAAACCATATTCTTTTTCTCTTAGACAAAGGGGATAAGCAAGATAATATTGATTTTATCAATACAGTTATTTTGGGGGGAAGATACGTTATTCTTAGGAATTGGAAGAATAAAATGGTACTAACTGTTAATAACCTAACATTTTTGTTGCAAACTCAATTTATAATTGAACAACTTAATACCTCTAATAATACGGAAAAACAACAGGACAAGTTTGGTATGAAATGGTTGGATTTTCTCAAGCTTTATGGGAATAATTCCCAGAGACAACTTATGACCCCCTTTCAAAATTTAGGAATAAACGGCTAAGGAGTATATATTTTTTTCCCTCTTTCTTCTTTCCCTCCCCCCCTCCTCCCTTCCTCATTCCTAGGGAAATAACTTAAATCAAAATTCTGAGACAAATTGCTACTATACGATATTAGGTAGCGATATCCTGTTTTCTTTTTTCTATGATGGTGTTCTTCCATTTTTCTTCTCTTATTTTTTTTTTATATAAAAAGGTCATGATTATCTAACCTTTTGTCCAATCTCTTTCATTTAGAGTGGTTTTTGTTGTTAGTTAAACGTCTGTGTTCTATATGTATTGGTACATGTGAATGCAATGATGCCAATTATATGTCTGTTTCAGAGGAAAGAAACAAGTAGTTTCTGTCTATCATGATATGTTTGTTTTCCTTTTTTTATGATATGTATCACTGTTTCTTATCTTTTGTGGACTCTGGAAAGAATATATACTTGTATTTATGTTATAACTGTTGACCTTAATAAAAATTCAATATAAAAAAAATCAAAAAAAAATCAGCCAATAGGATGAGAGCTACTTAAATTCTATTGGCTGATTTGAATAGCCAATAGAATTTTAGTAGCTCTCATCCTATTGGCTGATTTGAACAGCCAATAGGATTTCAGTAGCTCTCATCCTATTGGCTGATTTGAATTTCCACCGGGATGAAGATAGAAGATTCCCACCAGGATGAAGATAGAAGATGCCGCCTGGATGGATGAAGACCTCACCGCCTGGATGAAGACTTTTTCACCTGGATGAGGATGGATGTCCAGACTTCAAAAATTGTAAGTGGATTGTCGGGGGTTAGTGTTAGAATTTTTTAAACTTTTCTGGGTGTTTTTTTTTTTTTTTGATTAGGGTTTTGGGCATTCTTAAAAGAGCTAAATGCCCTTTTAAGGGCAATGAAAAAAGAGCCGAATGCCCTTTTAAGGGCAATGTCCATACAAATGCCCTTTTCAGGGCAATGGGTAGCTTAGTTGTTTTTTTTTAGAGTTAGGTTTTTTATTTTGGGGGGTTGGTTGGGTGGGTGGTGTGTTTTACTGTTGGGGGGTCTTTGTATTTTTTTTTACAGGGAAAAGAGCTGATTTCTTTAGGGCAATGCCCTACAAAAAGGCCATTTTAAGGGCTATTGGTAATTTATTGTAGGCTAGGTTTTTTTTATTTTGGGGGGGCTTTTTTATTTTGATAGAACTATAGATTAGGTGTAATTGTTTTTATTTTATATCATTTTGTTTATTTTTCGTAATTTAGTATTTGTTTATTTTTTGTAATTTAGTATTTTTTATTTTTGTAACTGTAGTTTTTTTTTTTTTAGTAGTGTTAGGTTTTTTTAATGAGTAATTTAATTTTATTTAAAGGGATACTAAACCCACATTTTTTCTTTCATGTTTTAGATAGAGCATGCAATTTTAAGCAAATTTCTCATTTATTCCTATTATCAATTTTTCTTTGTTCTCTTGCTTTCTTATCTTTATTTGAAAATACAGTAAAGTAAGGTTAGAAGCTGGCCCATTTTTGGTTCAGCACCTGGGTAGAGCTTGCTGATTGGTTTGCTACATTTAGACACCAATCAGC